>NC_077228.1:105823199-105968199 GCF_027887165.1 Monodelphis domestica
CTGCCCCCTCGGCATTCTCCCATCCCTGCCATGCTCTGAGTCAGTCTGGAGGAACAAAGGGCCGGCTGCTTCCTCCGCTCTGGGTTAGCTTTGGCCTAGAAGAGGGAGTCCCTTAGAGCCCCGGGCCCAGCCCGCCAGCAGGTGGCACCCCAGGCTGGGAAGAAGCTTGCCCAACGGTCTGGATTTCCCGGAGGACCATGTCCCATGAGGTGCCAGCGTGCCCTCCTCGTGGTCCAGCCTTTCCCTTCTCCAGTCTAGGAATGGAGTCAGCTTTCAAAACTAGTTACCAGACACCAGCCATCCCTGAGCCGGAGCCCCGGGCTGGGAGGAGAGCCTGGGTTTGGGGAGGGGGCACGGCAGGGTCTGAGAGCTGGGGGTCTGCTGCCTCCTGGGCTCTCTGCCAGGCTTTGTGTAGCCTGGAGGCTACCAGCTTCTCAGAAGACCCCAGCCCTGCCCGAGGGTTAGGGGAGTCAGCGGTGGCAATTCTTGCGCCGAGTGGGGATTCCTTCATGTGGGATGGGGAACTCGAGGTGAGGAGGTAAGACGAGGCTGGCTCCAGAGAGCCAAAGAGGAGGCATTACCAGTCTGTGTCCTGAGAGCAGTGCCCAGGCTAGGGGCTGTCGGCAGACTCTGAGCTCTAGAGTGTGCTGGGCCTGGCTGCCCCTGTGTGACTGCACACTTCTTGTGGACCTAGTGTGTGCCGAGCACAGAGCTGGGAAGCCCCCGGTGCTAGGGGGTTTAGAGACGACAAGAACCTCTGTCCTTGTGGAGTGAGCAAGTAAGGACAGGCTAGTAGACAGATGAGACACAAAGGTCCGAAGGTGACCATGATAATCATTAGAGCTAGTATTCTTGTAGTGCATTAGGGTTTGCAAAGTCCTTTACAAATATCTCATTTTCTCTTTGCAATAACCCCGAGAGGTAGGTACTATTATTATTCCCATTTTATGGATGAGGAAACTGAGTCACAGAGATGCTAAAGGACTTGGGTCTTTCAAATTAAGGATTTGATCCACTGTACTGCCTAGTTTGCCTTTAATACAGAATAATAGATGATAAGTACATCTGCAAGGTGAAAAATAGTGGAAGAAAAGTTTGTTACTGACAGAAAGAGCAGCAGGGCTGCTATTGTAGAATACATGATATTTGGGCTGGCCTTTAAAGGTGGCAGAGGAATTCAACAGAATAGGAACTAATCTCAGGCAAGACCCTTAGTAGGGTAGAGTCCAGTCTGGCAAGAGCTCTCTCTGCCCATCAGCTTTGTAACCAGACTCACTTACCACTTCTCCCTCCCTCCCTCCCTCTCTTCCTCCCTCTCCCTCTCCTCCCTCCTTCCCTCCCCTCCCTCCCTCCCTCCGTCCCTCCTTCCTCCTTCCTTCCTTCCTTCCTTCCTTCCTTCCTTCTTCCTTCCTTCCTTCCTTCCTTCCTTCCTTCCTTCCTTCCTTCCTTCCTTCCTTCCTTCCTTCTCCTTCCTTCCATCCTCCTTCCTTCCTTCCTTCCTTCCTTCCTTTCTTCCTTCCTTCCCTTTCTCCCTCTTTCCCCTCTTTCTTTCTTTCTTTCTTTCTTTCTTCTTTCTTTCTTTCTTTCTTTCTTTCTTTCTTTCTTCTTTCTTTCTTTCTTTCTTTCTTTCTTTCTTCTTTCTTTCTTTCTTTGTTTCTTTGTTTCTCTGTTTCTTTGTTTCTCTCTTTCTTTCTCTCTTTCTCTCTTTCTCTTTCTCTCTTTCTCTCTTTCTCTCTTTCTCTCCCTCTCTCTTCTCTCTCTCTCTCTCTCTCTCTCTCTCTCTCTCTCTCTCTCTCTCTCTCTCTCTCTCTCTCACTCTCACTCTCCCCCCTTACTCTCTGTCTTAGTGACAACTCTAAGACAACTCTAAGACTCTAAGAAGGCCAAGGGCTAAGCAAATGGGACTTAAATGACTTAAATGACAGGGGTCAAAAATCTAGGAAGTGTCAGAGGTCAGATTTAAACCCAGGACCTCCCATCTCTGGGCCTGACTCTCTATCCATTGAGTCACCTAGCTGTGCCCTGCTCCCTTTCTTTTTTAAATAGAATATCACTGTGCTCTTTTTATATTTTATTTTATACAAATATAAGTATTTATACACTTATACCTTCCATCCTCCCCAGGATAAATATTTTTTCAGCCCCCTGAATCAAGGGAGTTCAGTGCTTTATAACATATAATTTTAAAAGGGTGTGGTTAATTCTGTTAAACAAAAACTAATCAACAGATAGAAAAAGCCTTATAGTATATATAGTTTTCTGTACACTAGTCCTCTCATGCAAAGAATCAAGGAAGATAAAGAAAGGCACATTTTTCTTGGTAAGGGAACAAAAATCTAGACTAGAGGCAACATGATAATGGAGATCTCAGTGGAGACCTCAACAGAGTCAGAGGACCTGGGTTCAAATCCATCTCAGTGGTGACTCCCTGTGTAACTTTGGCTGAGTCCCTGCAATTCTTAGAGTCTGAGTTTCCTCTTCAGTTAAGGGCGGGGGTTGGATGAGGAGACTTCTGAGGTTCCTTGCAGATCAAAGTTTGGGATGCGATGCTCTTCAGGCAGGGATTGGGGGCAGGAAGGCTCGGCACTAAATGGTCAGGGCATGAATGCTGGAATGGCTGGCGAGGGCATTCTCTTGTGTCAAGGTCTAAATGATCGTTGTCCTGGTCCGTGAAGCTGTAGAAGTTGAGGTTGGGAGTGGGGAGTCCTGCGAGGGGCCCAGCCCTCACATGGAACTTAGTAGCAAGCTCCTAGCTTCTTACAGAGATGCTCCAGCCTCAGACACCGCCAGTGCATGCACTAGTTTCCAGGTTCACTTTTCTTCTTCCTCCTCTCACCGGCCCCTGCTGCTCAGAATTGGAGCTATGACTTCATTGTATAGTTGGGGAAACTGAGGTTCAGGGAAGAGAGATTTTCTCCTGGCAACACAGCATGTTGACGGCCTTCAGTGTGGCCTGTCTCTGTAACACCGGACCCTCTCGGTGAGGATGAGGCGAGGAGACTCTGCCACCTGGAGCAAGTCGTTTAGGCTCCCGGAGCCTCGGTTTCTGCATCTGTGACACGAGGGAGGTTGGACCAGTCCTACATCCTGGGACACTCTCATTAGACCTGGGCTGCATCATCCCGGGAGCAGCTCACTCCCTGGGGGGGAGGCCCCCCAACAACAGTCGAAGACGGAGAATGGGTGCTTGGGTGCAAGGGGTGGGCTGTGGAAGAAGGCCAGTCACGAAGGGTGAGAGAATGCTGGACGGGCTCGCCAAGCTCAGGGGAGTCTTGGGGTTTTCAGGAATTTGCCACATTAACCCGGGAGCTGAGCGTGTGTCGGGAGCAGCTTCTAGAACGGGAGGAGGAGATTTCAGAGCTGAAAGCTGAACGGAATAACACGAGGGTAAGCGGGAAGACCTGGTGCATGGAGGGGCACCAACCCCTTGACCGAGGGGGTGGGTGCTGTCGGGCCGGGGACACCGTGTCCGTGAGTCAGGGGCCTCTTGCCTTGGGCAGCCTCTTGGGGTACAGACTAACAGCTCCCCCCCCCCCCCCCCCCCCCCCCGCAGCTGCTGTTAGAACATCTCGAGTGCCTTTGTGTCCCGCCATGAGCGATCCCTTCGAATGACTGTCGTGAAGCGTCAGGCTCAGTCTCCCTCCGGTGTCTCCAGTGAGGTGGAAGTGCTCAAAGCCCTGAAGTCTCTGTTTGAGCACCACAAGGCACTGGATGAGAAGGTGAAGGGGGGCCCCTTGCCCACTCTTTCTCATGTGCCCCCATCTCTGGTGCTCGTGGGGAGGGCCTTGCCGAAGGGACCTTTGTCCTGCCTTCCATCACTGCCCTCCGGTGCCAGCTCTCGGGGCTCCCTCCCCTCCCCCCCTGGCCTCCCCCAGCCGAAGGAGGGCCACAAGATGACTTTTTCCTCCCGCCATGTGTCCTGGCTAGGTTCGGGAGAGGCTGCGGGCAGCGCTGGAGCGTGTGAGCACGCTGGAGGAGCAGCTGGCAGGTGCTCACCAGCAGGTAACCTTCCCGCCTCGCTTCTGCTTCTCCCTTTGACTGGCAGGGTCCTCCCGGGAGCCTGGACGGCTTGGGCCGCCTTGCCCTTTGCATCCCTCTTTGTTCCTCTTTGCCGTAATCGGGCACCCCGGCCTCTGGGGGGATGTTTCCTCGGGGAGAAGCTGGGCGTTCTCGTCTCCGGAGCAGCCCTCCTTAGGCCCTGTTCCCCTGTGGCCCGTCCCCTGCAGGTGTCTGTTCTCCAGCAGGGAGCGGGGCCCCGGGATGGAGCTTCTGGAGAAGATGGGGCCCTGGAGTTGGGACCAAGACTCTTGTGGAAGGTGGGTCTTTGGGGGGCTGGTGGGGAGAGGGAGACTGCGCTGCGCTCCCTCCTAGATCCCGTCTCACTCCTTCCTCCACCTCTCATCCCCAATTCCCGTGAGGGAAGGTGGGGCCCAGCCCTACTTTGGAGAAGTCACCAGGGGGCCCAGTTGATTGGCATGTACCTGCCCAGCCTTCCTCCCTTTCTGTGGGCTCTGACCCGATCGCGGTGCTGGCCACATAAGTTACTTCACAGAGACCCGTTGAGTTGGATTGAAGTACCGGGTATGAATTGAGTCTGGGTCTTAGCCCCGCCTTCCATAGGCCCCTCCCTCCCAAGAGGGCGGAGATCCCCTTGTGGACAGAGAGGCGTTAGCGTCCCGAAGGGGCCCGAGCACGCACAGGGCCGTCGGAGGCAGAGCTCGGAATGGCCCCATTGCCGACTCCTCTGGGCCAAGGGAGCGGGTGGGAGGGTGCTGCTGCGGCCAGCATGCCCAGAGACTGATCGATGACTTGGTGCCCCTGGAGGATGAAGCAGGCCGGGCGGGAGAGCTGCAGGAGCGCCTGGAGAAGCAGACCTTTGAGCTGAACCAGGCCCGTGAACGCCTGGTTGCCCTGGCTGGCACGGTGGCCGAGCTCGAGGAGGACCTGAGCACCGCCCGGAGGGACCTCATCAAGTCTGAGGAGCTAAGCAGCAGACACCAGCGGGACCTCCGCGAGGTGAGCAGCCTGGGCCTGCCTTTAGGGAGAGTGGCATGGTAAAATGGAGGAGACTGCCGCGAGGGGGCTCGGGGGCTCGGGGGATGGGGAGTCAGGCCCGGAGAGGGCAGGTCCCGAGTTCAAATGTGGCCTCAGACGCTTGCTAGCTGTGTGACCCCGGGCAAGCCCCTTAGCCCATGTTGCCTAGCTCTTGCAGTTCTTCGATACACAGTGTTGTTTCTGAGATAGAAGGCAGGGTTTAAGAAAAAATGGAGCAGAGGAGACTCTGGATCCTGAGGACGGCCGGCCAGAGGGGAAGCGAGCATGAGAGGGAGGGGGCAACCAGGGACTGGCTCGGCCCATGGAAGGTTCTGGCCGGATGCCGAGGGGCAGTGTGGGTAGGGTCAGTGGCGGAGGCTCAGAGCCAGTGCCGGCAGGGGCGAGGTCCCTCTAGGAAGAGGAAGCTCCGGTGCCGCCCCAGCGTCACAGGAAGGCTCGGTGGGCTCAGGTGACTCTCCCTGTGTCCAGGCTTTGGCGCAGAAGGATGACATGGAAGAGAGAATCACCACGCTGGAGAAACGCTACCTGGCGGCCCAACGTGAAGCCACGTCCATCCATGACCTCAATGACAAGCTGGAGAATGAATTGGCCAATAAAGAGTCCTTGCACCGTCAGGTGCGCAGCTGGGAGGGCCATGGAGGGGGAGGGGGGAGAAGGCCATGGGACCCAGGGCCTCTTCTGGCCATTTACAACAGACTTCCCCTAAGGTCAGCTGGGTCTGGGTCTGGGTCAGCTCCGCGTTGACAGAACTTGGCCCAATCCCTTTGTCTCCTGGGGGCCTCGGGGCCTTTCACGGGATACCTCCTAGGCTATCTTTTCCTTTTACCTTGCTTCTGCCTGTCCTTTATTGTGCTCAGAGATTTCCCCAAAGCCCTAGGGCCTCCTAGGTTGCACATTCTTTCCCCTTCTAGACCCAAGCCACAGTTGTGCCTCACAAGGCCATGTATTTGTATGGAAGAAACAAAATGAACCATGGAGACAAAGGTTGCCCGAAGTTGGAACTTTCCAGTCACTGGACCAGGGAGAAACTTCCTCCTCTAGGCTAGTCTCACCCCAGCTCTGCTAAGGGCTTAGCTTCTTTTGCTAGGAGAAATGGCGTGCCTTTCTGTCTCCCAACCTCTCCAAGATCCTTCTCCTTTCCAGAATGATTTCAGGAGAATAATGATGCTCGCCATACCTGCTCAGCATGCTCTGCCCCATTCGTGAATTAGCCAGGGCAGCCTGGGCAGTGGATAAAAGCTGCACCCACCTACTGGCAATACTCAGGCAATTCTTGTATCTAGGTTGCACAAGAAATATCCCATTTTATCCCAAAAGATCAAGGTGCCAGCCGCTAGTACTGGCTAGGAAACTTGGGGCAGCTGCAATCTGTGGCTTGGCCCTTCTGCCCCCTACCTGCTGCTCCCAGGAGCCAAGACAGAAAGCCCAGCCTAGCTCTCCTATCCCTTTCTTGGGTCCATTCTCTCCGCAGTGTGAGGAGAAGGCCCGGCACCTACAGGAGCTTCTGGAGCTGGCTGAGCAGAAGCTTCAGCAGACAATGCGCAAAGCTGAGACCCTGCCCGAGGTCGAGGCTGAGCTGGCTCAGAGAATCGCTGCCCTCACCAAGGCAAGTGCCCATAGAGCAATGCCCTTAGGCCTCCTCCCCTTCCTCCTCTCCCCTCTGCCACTTCTCACTCTCCCATGGAGCAAGGCAGATGGCAGAAAGTGTGGGGTGGTGGGAAGGGCCTGGACCAGGAGGTGGGAGCCCTGTTAGTCCATCTGCCAGGTGGGAGGGTTATTCCTGCACTCTGTACTTTGCAGGGTTACTGGGAGAATAATGAGATAGCATATATGAATGTGTTTAGAAATGTACAAAGTGCTGTATAGCTAGAAGGTAATATTGTTATATATATTATATATCATAAACAACATTTATTATATATTATATATAATTATTATATAATATAAGTATGTATGATATTATTTATTATATATTTATATAGTATATGTAATAATTTATATTATTATTTATATATTACATATTATAGTATA
This sequence comes from Monodelphis domestica, assembly GCF_027887165.1. Classification (NCBI taxonomy): domain Eukaryota; kingdom Metazoa; phylum Chordata; class Mammalia; order Didelphimorphia; family Didelphidae; genus Monodelphis; species Monodelphis domestica. The sequence goes on from NC_077228.1 coordinate 105,830,286, forward strand.
TATAATATAATAATAAAATAATATATATTTATATATAATTATACACATTATAATTATATATAATAATATAATATATTAAAAACAATAATATAATAATAATTATATATATAAAGCAGTGTCTTCTACATAAAGTCAAACCAAAAAGAAGATGACTTTGCCATCTAGTCCATGGGTTCTTAACTTATTTTGGGACTTGGACTTCCTTGGCAATGCAGTGAAATCTATGGTTCCCTTCTCAGAATAATATCTTTAAATGCATAAAATAAAATATGTTAAAGGGAACAATTATATTGAAGCACATCTATCAAAATAATTCTAGAATTTCTTGAAATCTTTCTTTAGGTTCTAGTTTAAGACTCAGGACCTAAAAAGATTCTTAGGATGAGGAGGAGAGAAGACGCAGTCAATGGATTCATTTTTATTTCCATGAATATTTGTTGAGCACCAGCTGTCCTGCAAGAGAAAGACAAGTCTAGAGTGAACAAATTGCTGTTCCCCAATTCTAGAATAAGAGTCCGGGGTTGGGAGGCATCCTTGGATGCTTGAAGGAGGGGTTTTTAGGGCGAGTAAAATGACATGTTTGGAGAAATTTGCCTCCAGGTTAGCCATCAGGCAGTGGGTTTGTGGAAGGGTTTGGTCTGTGGAGATCTGTGAAACTGGCAGAAATAGAGACCCTCAGTCCTGTGTGTCCGCCTCCTGTTTCTGCACTTAGCTCGTAGGCCGTCTGCAAGCATCAGTTTACCTAGTGATACTCATGGTGTGGGATCTTTTGTCCAGACCAACATGGTAACTCGTTACTACTCTAGGAGCTCAGCCACAACCATGTTGACAGTTGGACTCAGTAGTCCTGCGTTCTCAAACTTTGGTGGTCTCAGGACCCCTTTTTGCTCTTACGAATGATCGTGGAGCTTTTGTTTATGTGGGTTTTACCTATTGATATATACTGTATTAGAAATTAAAACGTTGTAACATCAGCATGAAAATAGTTTTGGTCTCATGGATCCGCTGAAAGGGGTTCAAAGACCCTTGGGGGCTCAGGACCACACTTTGAGAGCCATTGATCTAGATGAAGTTAGAGACGCCCAAGCTAAGTGGAAGGTCCACCCAGGGATACTCCTTGGGGAGACAAATTAAAAAAGAAATTGGCAAAGTTGGTTTCATAATGGACTGAAAGGTGGCAAAAAGCATTATTTCATAGGATACTTGATCATCTGGCTCTCCCCATTGTGCATGCTAAGTGCCAGCTTTTAAGACACCATGAAGATAATTGCAGCTTCAGTGCCAACATCTATTGCAAAGGAGGAACAGAGAAATTCTCTAAGGATCCTTACATCCTTGAGCCTCCATTGATGTGTTCCTCAAAAGTTAGGGATCTCTATGCAAAAGTGGCTGTAGGGGAGGAATAAAAAGCCAAGAAATGAAAGAGGCCACAGTCTTGTATAGCCTCATTCCAGAATATCATTCATGCTTTGGTCAAGAAATGAATTGAAAGAGGGGAGTGCCAGGGGCAGCCAGGTGACTCTGTGGATTGAGAGCCAGGCCTAGCCATGGAGGTCCTGGGTTCAAATCTGGCCTCAGACACTTCCTAGCTGTGTGACCCTGAGCAAGTCGCTTAACCTCTATTACCTATCCCTCACTGCCCTTCTGCCTTGGAACCAATACACAGTACTGATCCTAAGATATAAAGTAAGGGTTTTTTTAAAAAAAAAGAAGTGAGTACTGAATGATCTCATACAAATGGTCAGAAGGAGCTGAGTGCTGACAGGCGTCGTCATTCAATTCAATTGTTGAATCACGTGGATAGAGGAAAAGTCAAAGTTAGTATCAGATTAGTGGAAAGGGTCAAGTCGGGAAGACAGCTTGAGGAGGGCGAGCATCTCCAATCTGACCTGTTTAGATGATGTCTGGGCTGCTGAAGGGTCAATGGACAAGGGGAAGGAAATAGAATCTCTCCCCATTTTGAGAGGAGTGAAACGGGTTCAAAAGAGTTGCCACCACAAGAATGCTGGGACATTATGGAAGCCACACCTTTGCCCATCAGCGACTCCAGGGGAGCACCAGCTTAGTATAGAATGACAAAAGCCTTGGAGGAGGATCACTGGCCACATTGGCCCCTTAACGAGGAAAACTAGGTAGAGGAGAGCTTGGGGGGAGATCTGCTAAGCCAGCCAGCCATCCTAGATCAGGAAGAAAAACCAGAGACAGCTCTGCCGGCACTGGGTGGTGATCCTTGCCCGTCGGCACTGACGGGAACACGCCGCAGCGCTGAGCTCTGCCACCCCAAGGCCGGTGCAATAGACTCTGTGAGGGAGAAGCCGGGGCCCTTTGCCAGGCTGGAGGACCAGGCGCATCTGGCTGAGAGGGACGGTGCTGGGACCTGGGATTTCATTGGTCCAGAGAACCGCCAGGGGAGGAAAAGCCTTCCTCCAGGGCAAGTCAGTGCTTTCTCTGCCACTTATCAGTCAGTCAACAAGTATTGACTGTGTAGTGTGCTGGAGATGCAAGTACAAGGAATGTAATAATGCCTTTATCCTTTAGCTTTGGAGAACTGAGGAGTTCAGTAACTTGTCTAGGGTTCCACAGCCAGAATGAGTGATAGGATTTGGCTTTCCATCCACTAACATATTGACTTTTTGGACCAACATGGAAGACATCTGTTCTGGAAATAGCAAGATTTTAATGACGTTCGGGGCTCACTCGTCAAGATATTCATAGATAGAATGCTGGTCTTAGAATTGGGAAGATCTGAGTTCAAATCCTGCCTCAGACACTAACTGGTTGGTAGCCCTGCAAAAGTCTCAGCTTCCTCATTTATAAGATAGGGATAGGGGGAAGTCGGGTGGCTCAGTGGATTGAGAGTCAGGCCTAGAGACGGGAGGTCCTAGGTTCAAATCTGGCCTCAGACACTTCCCAGCTGTGTGACCCTGGACAAGTCACTTGACCCTCATTGCCTAGCCCTTACCACTCTTCTGCCTTGGAGCCAATACACAGTATTGACTCCAAGACGGAAGGTAAGGGTTTAAAAAAAAAAAGATAGGGATGATAAAAACAGCAACCCCTGCACAGTGTTATGAGGAACAGATGAGATAATATGTATAAAGTAGTTTGCAAACCCTAAAGTGCTATATAAATATTAGTTATTAGTATCACAAAAGAATGAGAAAGATCATTGAGTGGCACTTTTTAGAAAGGGCGACTGAGAAAACATCGACAGCTGCCAACCTTTATTTCTAGAAAATCTTTATGGGCACTGTCTGTGCATGTATCAGGAGTGTCTTTGATGAAAACACATGAAGGGAACAGATAGACTTCTGCAGATATTTTTCTATCCACAGTCTTTACAGTCATACAGTGATCTCATTAATATGGAAAACATAATATACATTTGCCTGTTATCTGATTATTAAAAAAACAACATTTGACCCAGTAGAAAAAATGCATCCTTTAAAGCTCTCATCAAACAGTGCTTCCCATCCATATATTAAAATAACATGATTATTCTGAAAGAGAAGCAGTTAAAGCTTGAGCATTGGTTCAATGATCTGTTGAATTAATAACATCAAATGGGGCATAAAATTTGGAGACCTACAGGATTTGCCAAAGCCGTGGGATGCACTGTGTTGCAGAGTCCAAACAAAAGATCCACTTTCGTTAAGGGCTAAAGTCCTATAAATGCTCCTTCACACGACACCTCAGTAATTGCATTGTTTCAGAGCATTATAAAGCCTCCTCAGTTTAATCCAAAATGATGGAGGAAAAATTGGTTTAAATGTCTATACAAAAAAACAAAAACAAAAAACCAACCCCAAACCCAAAGCATTGTGGCTCAAAAGTGTAGATAGGAAGGACAGCCCATTGAGTTGGCACATTTATCTTTTTGTCTGTCAATGTAAATACAGGGTGTCCTGAAAGTTTTGTTGCAGTTTTAAGCTACTATAAAGTTTAAAACAACTTAAAGTTATTAAAGTTTAAAATTGCACTAAGATTTTTGAGGCACCTTGTATGTACTTTGAATAGACTGTGCAATTGGACAGTGCACAGGGACCAGAATCAAGTAAGAGGAGGAGATGGAGTCATATCTGGGAAATTGTGTGGAACTTTCAATGATCCTAACTTACTTGCTACTACAAAAGCCCATTTCTTTTGCTGTATGAATAGAGCTTAATCTTCCCCCTCTCTTAAGATATTAATGACCTTTTGCATTGGATGAACCATCTGTGGGAAGATATGAATGAGAATAGCATGGGATTATTAGGTGTTAAAGGGCTGTGAAGAATACATACCAGTAAGATCATTGATCCTTTTAAATATCTAAATAGACAATGAACTTCTTAGAGCTTATCTCCCAGCAAAGAGGTGGTATAAGATGGAAATATGACCGAGCTGGGACTACAAATTACAACTTCAAGATAAACTAACTTTGAAAGGAAGAAAAAGCATACAGATATGGGTTCCAAATGACAATGACTATTCCATCTTCAAGTTTTATAAGAGTCAGATTTGGGAGAAAAAAGAGCAGTTTATTTTTGGACCAATATGAGAAATAGGTTCAAGTGAAGTGTAGGCCAATTCATGGATGACAAACCATGAATTAAAGGGATCTTAGGAATGTCTCCTTGATCTTTAAGGGAGGTCAGCTGTACCCCAGTGCTTGTCAAAGGGGAAGCTTGATTCTTTCTCCTATTTTTGATGTTTTATTTTTTCTCCAATTACATGTAAAAACAATTTTTTAACATTCATTTAAAAAAAGGCTTGAGTTCCGAATTATTTTGCTTCTACCCACCCTCTGTCACCTCTTCCCCTTCTCTGAGATGGTAAGTGATCTGAGATAGATTTTACATGTGTAATCATGCAAAACATTTTTCCATATTAGTAATTTGGGGAAGAGATCTCAAATTAAAAAAAAAAGACAAAGTAGAAAAAGTGAAATGTAGGATATTTCAATCTGCATTCAAACTCTATCAGTTCTCTCTCAGAGAGCAGATGGCATTTTTCCTCCTGAGTCTCTGGGATGGTCTTGGATCATTGTATTGCTGCTTTCTCCTGTTTTTGGATTAGAACCTGGGAGTAATGACCCTTGAGTTCAATGTCTCATCTCCTTGCTGGTTGTCCTGCAGGGGAGTTTCCAGAGCTGTGTGTGTGTGCATTCTTGGCTTCTGCAGGACTTGGCTTCTTGACCAGAGAGCAGGATGGAATTGAGATAGGTTAAGAGAAAGGAAAGGGTTTCCTCTGCCTTGGAAAGGCCTTGATTAGCTGTCACGTTTTGAGAATGGGCCCAGGAACTGAAAGCTTCAGATTTCAAAGGGAACTTAGAAGTCATCTAGTCCATCTCTATCATTTTATAGATGATAAAAATGAGGTCGAGATGTAAAGGCTGACAAATGTAGTGAGTGGTAAAACTGGGACCACAGCCCAGGCCTTCCACCTGACTTCTGTCTCTTTCCACTCCACATTTCTCCCATGCTAGGAAGAAATCAGGGAACAACATAAAACTGGTAAGAGGTTTGAAAGGTGGGCTTCTGAGGATGCCTCAGGCTACCTGTCCTGGAAGCGAGAGGGATGAGCATCTTGGAAGGACCTCGTCATAGTCTTTGGGGTGCATGCAGCTAGTTGGCTCAGTGGTTAGAGAGCCAGGCCTGGAGATGGGAGGTTGTGCATTCTAATTTGGTCTCAGACATTTCCTGGCTGTGTGTCCCTGGGAAAGTCACTTCACCCCAGTTTCCTAAGCCCTTACTACTCTTTTGCCTTGGAACCAATGCTTAGTACAGATTCTAAAGCAGAAGGTAAGGGTTAAAAAAAAGTCTTTGAGTATTATGTGTAGGCCAGGAACAGGCTAAAAGGACAGGGAGAGGGTTTTAGGTCAGGCTGTAGAAGAGCTTCTTGGTAATTGTGAACCAAAATGGAGGTTTAAAGGGTTGTGGAACCTCCACTAGTGGATTTTCTTGTTAAGAAAGGCAAAGGCATCCATTTCCCCTGGGCTGGTTTGAATGAAAACAGGAAAATGGTCCTGGAGCTCTTCTGAGCCCCACTTCTAGTAGCAGGGGCTAGGAGAGTGCCGGCTAATGGAAAAGGCTGGTCTGTTCCTCACTCTGAAGTTTGGTCAGCGACATGCTCCTGGAGCCAGCTCTGCTGGGATAGGAGCTGGAGGGGAGACGGGCCGAGAGGGTGAGGAAGGGTGTGAAGAGCTGGGGGGCAGTATGGTGGCCAAGGGCAGTATTGACGTCTCTAGGCTGAAGAGCGGCACGGAAACATTGAAGAGCACCTCCGGCAGCTGGAGGCACAGCTAGAAGAGAAGAACCAGGAGCTGGCCAGGGTGAGTGGCCCCTGTTATGGGGTATGAGAAGATGGGGCCCAACGTGATCCTGTGGGTGTGGAGGTCCTGGAGGGACTGGGAGAGAGTGGGGACAGTCCGAGCTTGCTATTTTGGGGGTGATGGGGAGTGGATGGTGTCAACCAGATGTTGGGGCAGGAGTACAGAAGGTATATCCAGATGTTGGGACGGGAGTTCAAGGGGTATGTCCAGATGTTGGGGCAGGAGTAGAGAGGAACGGCCAAGTTTTAAGGATGGGGATCTCTGGAGGTAGTACAAGAAATATTGAGGTAGAAGGTGTGTTTCTTGGAGTGTCAAGGTTATATATACTATATATATATATTTATATATATATATATTATAGATACATCGAGCATGTCTCAAGCATTTATCACATGCTGGATAGCGAGCTAAACACTCAAAAAAGGTTATATTCTAATGGGCCAAGACAACAGATAATAGGGAGCTGGAAAGTGGGGGAGGTGTAGGGAGAATTGGGGAGGGAAATTGATGAAACCGAGGGAAGTTGAATGGAGGCCGGGCCCCAAGGAAGGTTAAGGCACAAAGGTCACCTATCAGAGCCCGGGAGCTAGGGGTGAGATACATTTTTTCCTAACAGGGTAGGGTCACTCAGAGAGGAGGGGTATGGTGAGGGGATTTCAGGGAGACAGATAGAAGCTTGGGCAAGACAAAGACAAAGAGGAGGGCCTGGGAGCAGATGCCAAGAGATGATGCCATTAGGAAGGAACTGAGGAAGAGAGAGGGAGGATCAAGTGAAGTTCTAGCTCCTTGAGGAGTTCTCTAAGCCCCATAGGGTTTGTGGGTGCCATGCTGCTTGTCTCATGGCAGGTACGCCAACGGGAAAAGATGAATGAAGACCACAATAAGCGTCTCTCAGACACCGTAGATCGGCTACTGAGTGAGTCCAATGAACGGCTGCAGCTACACCTTAAGGAGCGGATGGCTGCTCTTGAGGAAAAGGTATGGCTGAGGGCTGGGGTTGTGGCCAGGCAGGAGAGGTGGAGAGGACCCTGAGAACCACAGTTTCTTCTTCTCTGGGTCATGGTGGGGGTGGGGGGGAGACAGACAGTCAGACAGACAGACAGAGAGAGAGACAGAGAGACAGAGAGAGAGAGAGAGAGAGAGAGAGAGAGAGAGAGAGAGAGAGAGAGAGAGAGAGAGAGAGTTAGCCAGGTTTCCTGAATCTGATCCTTGGACCCCCCCGGGGGCTCTCCTTTCCCCTCCAGAATACACTCATCCAGGAGCTGGAGAGCTCCCAGAGGCAGATTGAGGAGCAGCAGCACCACAAGGTACCTGCTAAAGGGCGCCTCCTTCCCAAATGGCCTGACAGAGCTGCTGGAGGTGGCCCAGGGCTCGGGGCTGGGGAGAGGCTTAGTTTGGTGGTAGTGGCCCCTGGAGAGACAGACTCCTCAGGAGGGCTGATGTGGCTCCCTTCCCCAGTTCCTGTGAGAGATGCTCTCTGAGGTTCTTATTTAGCTTTTAGATCAGCTTGTTCTACCCCCTCATTTTACGGATGAGGAAGTTGAAGCCCACAGAGGAAAGAAAGGGCACAAATATCTCCCTGGGCTGGTGTTTGAACCCAATCTTTGGAGGCCAAATCCAGTGTTCTTTCTGCTTGAGGAGATCTTCTGGCCTCGGACCCTAGCAGGTATCACTGTGATGGCAGGGATTAGTTGATCTTGTTGCAGTCATGTGAGTGCCAGCTCCGCCTACAGGGCAAAGGGGCTTGTGCAAAGCCTGTCTGTTGGAAACTCTCTGGAACAAGGAGGTTCTGGAGCTGAATTTCTGCTCTTCCTCACCCCACGAGCCAGCCCTGTTTCTGTGTCTGGGAGTGGCAGGGAGTGTGTGGCAGACTGGCAGGAGGGGGACTCGATGGGATTGGGTCGCTGCAGTCCACGTCTCTGCTTCTGCCCTGAAGAGTGTTCTCAGGAATTCTTGTGCCTCTGGCCCCTAGCAGATCCCCCTGTGAAGCACGCCGCCATCAGCAGTGAGCTTCCCCGCCAGGGGTCACACAGGACTTTGCTTTGTATCTCTTGAAGGTCCTTCTGAAATATTGTGTGTTCTAGTGATCTGTAAAGTGTAAAGTAAACCTCTCTACTAGACTGTAAGCTCCCCGAGGGCAGAGACGATTCCTTCTCTAAGCCACCTCCCCTCGCTCCTAGAGAGGATTTTGGGCCTGTTGTGGAGGGCAGGGACTCTGGACCCACTGAATCCACGTTAGTGGGGCTTCCCTGGAGGGATGGTCTCTCAGGCTGAATTTCTGACAGGTCCCCAGTCCATTCCCTCACCCCAGCCCCGTTTCCTCCATGGGGGTCAGACAGCAGGTGTGTTGGGCAGGTCTCTGGAGCTCTGAGCCCCCTCCCCAAGCAGGTCCCTCTCTTAGCCTTAACACTCTTGGACCAGCCCTCCGCCAGGACCCTTGGCTGATTATCTGTTTGATCCTTTAATCATGTGGTGTCAGGAGCGGGCCTAGATTGGGGCTTCTGGGGTGTGGCCTGTGCTGAGTTCTTCTTTACCCTTCCTTGACCTCCACTTTCCCCTCTCTGCTGCCCTCTCTTTGCCCCAACCCAACCCCCACCGTCCCCTCTGTGACCCCCACCCTCCCTGGGTTGGCCTGGCACAGGGCCGCCTTTCAGAAGAGATTGAGAAGCTCCGCCTGGAAGTGGACCAGCTGAAGGGTCGAGGGGGGCCATTTGCAGATGGCGTCCATTCCAGGTACTAGAGTTGAGGAGTCTGGGGGCGCTAGGAGGGGTCCCTGGAGCATCCTGCAAGAAGGGAACACTTCTTTGGATGCTGACCATCCTATGGTTCCTGGGATAACCCCCCTTTGGAAACCTCTGCCCTATAAAAACAAGGCCTTCATCTTACTGGAGATGAGGCCACGAGGCGCCCAGAGGTCGGCAGAAGACAGGTGGCGTTTAAATAGCCTTTGATGGTCTAGAGAACACTGTTTCCTCCCTCCAGCCCCGTGACACAGGCCCCGTAAGTGATTCTCCCTCTGTGGCAGCTGAGGAAATTGAGGCTTAGGCCGTTTAAGAAGTGACTTACCCAAGGTTACACAGCTACAACTGTGTCCGGGTTGGGGCGTGACCCCCAAGTCTTCTGACTTCCAGGTGCGATGTTCTTTTCCCCACCCCCTCACAGCACATCAGGACAGGCCAGGCCCTGGCTCCTGGGGCCTGCCAGTCTGTTCATTCCGTCTTCCAGGGGAGCCACGTTATTGCTCCGCTTTGAAGGCTCTAGATTCTTGGGGTTAGATAGAGAGTGAGCGCACTGTCAGTCCTGGACACCTAGAATGATGGAGCTAGAAGAGACCCGAGTCCACCCGCCTCATCTGACAGATGAGGAAAGTAGACCCCTGGAGGAGAAGCTACTTTTGTTCCAAGATTCTCTTGAGGGAGGTTGGGAAGGAGATGCTATAAAGAAGGAGATGGCCGGCCATTCTCTCACCAGCAGGCTCTCTCTGGCCCCTGCTGTGTTTCCTCTGCCACCCCCACAAAAGCTTCCCACTATCCAAACCACTGTTTCCCGAGGTCTCATTTTCCTTTGGTGGGGGTGAGGGGGGAGACTGCTTGTGCCATACGACCCAGGGTGCCACGAGCTTTGCCATTTTTTTCTTTCTGCTCTGTTTTTGGGGTCCTCTGGTCTGTGCCCCAAACCTCTGGGCCCATGGAGGGGTGGATACCACGCGGAAAGAGAAACTGGAATCTCTGCTGCTCCCACCCCCCATAACCACTCTGGGTGGTTTGATTCAGGGTCCTGCCGTCTCCTGGTCCTAAGCAGAGTGAGAGTGGCGAAGGGCAGTGGGGAGCTGAGGAATGCGCAGGCATCAGAGATTAGTTCCAGGCCAGAGACCCTTCCTTAGCCTTCCCTTCTTTTGTGGTCTCCAGGCTTGACAGGCCCAGCCGATAATCTAGCTCGGGGTAGACCACTGGGGGCGGGGAGGTCCAACTCAGTCCTTCTCTGGTTCTGTCTGGTCTGGAAGGCATGACGTCCGGGCTTTCCTGTGCTCAGGAGCCATTCTCCCCTTCTTCCTCAGGTCCCACATGGGCAGTGCTGCGGACCTTCGGTTCTCTATGAGTGCCGGAGCCCACGCTCCTGCTGGCCCTACCCCCAGTCTTCACCGCAGATTTTCTGCCCTTCGAGAGGAGCCCACCAAGGTAAGGAGTGGAGGAGAAGCGGGGGAGGGCTCCCTTGGGACCTTTGGGGTCCAGCCTGCCGCGTGCCTGGCTCCAGTTACGCCGGCGGCTGGCGTGTGGTGCAAATCCTCACCCATCAGCCCTCCCCTCGACCACTGACAGCTGCAGCCTCGGGGGCTCAAGGCCGTCTGTCAGTGGTGACAGCTGTGGGGCCCCCAGGACCCCCTGAGCCTCCCTCCTCCCTGAGGAGGGGGAGAGGGGGGTAGGACTGGCAGGTAGCCAACTAGTTCCTGTGGCATCAGAGGTGTGTGAGTGAGTGTGTGTGTGTGTGTGTGTGAGTGTGTGTGTGTGTGTGTGTGTGTGTGGGGACAGGGAAGGCATTTGGGAGTGGTATCAGAAATGAGGCTGCCTTTTATTACTGAGGCCCTTGAAATTGCACCTGGAGTTTCCTGGGAGATAACAGAGCCAATGGGCTTCCTTTTTGCCTAGAAAGATGATTCCCTGCATTGTGCTGCCTTACATTTCCTCAGGCTTCCCCTCCCCTCTCCTTCATGGGGCTCAGACTGGGTAAAGGCTCTATCTAAGGCCTGGGGAGGTCCCGTGCCCTCTGTAGTTGAACAGAGCACTCTCCCCCTCCCTCCAGTGTCTTTGCCTCGGGCCTCCTTCACCTTCCCTCTTCATTCTTTTCTTTTCTCCCATCTATATCCACTCTAGTTTGGGTATCTAGGAAAGAATTACCAAAGGGAGTGGGTGAATCCCAGCCCTCGAACATGAGGCACTGCTGGGCCTTCTTTTAATTTCTCCTTTGCTTGGAGGGTCTAAACATAGTTGTACTGGAGGATGGGGGTGAAGGGAGACCAAAAGCCTTTCAAGGTCCATCTATGGATGTGTAACGGCTTTGAATAATTGAAGACTGCTCACTCCTCTCCTCTGTAGCAAGGGCTAGTGGTGTGTGTGTGTGGTGGGATAAGTGGAGGATGAAGAGAAGGGGTGAGGGCCTGAAGGGGGTTCTGCCACCTCAGCTGGATGTCTAATTGCCACTCTCCTTTTCCTACTCCCCAAACCATGTGAAGGACTGGGAACCGTCGCCACTCTCCGGGGTGCTGACTTCCACGGCCGCCCCCGCCTTTGATAGTGACCCTGAGATCTCAGACATAGACGAGGATGAGCCAGAGGGGCTGGTGGGCTCGGTGGGCGTCATCTCTCCCAGTGGTCACTCGGATGCTCAGACCTTGGCCATGATGCTTCAAGAACAGCTGGACGCCATCAATGAAGAGATCAGGTTTGAGGCAAGGCCAGCCTGATTAGGGGCAAGGGGATAGTGATAGAGGTTGGAGGGAATAATGCAAATTATAAGATATTTTGCAAATATAGTATATAATTATATATAAGCTGGGGAGACATCCCTGGAGTCAGCTCAGGAATTCTATTTCGTACCGCGGGGTATCACCAAGGCTGTTGTTCATCTCAGTGGAGAGCCCCAGGTGCCTTCATTTGGCTTCCTAGAACCCAAATGAAGGGGACAATAATGGTATATCTGACTAGATTGGTTTTCAAAGTGGGGAAATTAGGAAGAGGAAAGTTGTAGGGCCCATGGGAGAAGGACGCTGTGTGCCTTTCTTGGCTGGCTCCCAAACTCCTCTGCTCTCCATGGAATCTCAAAGGAGTCACTGGTGAGAAACCATGAACCAGGAGTGCTGTCATGATCCCAGGGGGACTGGTAGCTGGTAGTTCCTCAGAATGTGAAATCATGGATCCAAAGTGGAATGGATCTCATAGGCCATATAGTATAATCCAGATGAGGAAACTGAGGCAGAGAGCCACGAAACAGCGTATCCAAGGCCACACAGTGACACAGTGAGTTTGGATGAGACCTCGGACCCCTGGCTCAATCCATCTTCCAGCCTTTGCTGTGTACCTTTCTGGAGGCTGTTGTGAAGCTTGGGGTGTAGATGAGGACAGTCCTGGAGCTAGGAGGAAGGTGGGAAGGCTTCTAACTAGCAACCAGGGCAAACTCCCTCCCTGCCAGGAGACACTGAGTATAGCTTGGGAGGGTGGAGAGAGTTGAGTGACTCTGTGTGATGTGATTTGGGGGTGAAGGGATTTCCTTGGTATAGAGACTTTGTCCCTTTGGGTCAGAGAGCCCAATGGCTGAGTCTGGTTTTCTTACCCACCAGGATGATTCAGGAGGAGAAGGAATCGACAGAGCTCCGAGCGGAAGAGATCGAGACACGGGTAACCAGCGGCAGCATGGAAGCGCTGAACCTCACCCAACTGCGCAAACGCAGCTCAATCCCCACCTCGCTGACCGCCCTGTCTCTGGCCAGTGCTTCTCCACCCCTCAGTGGCCGCTCTACACCCAAACTCACCTCCCGCAGTGCAGCCCAGGACCTGGACCGGATGGGTGTCATGACCTTGGTGAGACCTGCCTCCTGGGTCTCCTGAATCTTCCTAGGAACCCAGGATGTCACGAGTCTCTGCTTTAGAATTGATGAAGGTCTTGGGGCTGAGGTTGCCTTTGGCTGGGAGAGTCTTATCTCTCATATTTTCTGGGAGTAGGATGTTATCTGCCCATGATGCCAGTCCTTACGGGTCAGACTACTGACTTGAGTTTCTTGGGGACTGGAGAGGTCCTGTGAGACATATCTCTGGGGGAGAGAGAGAGAATTAGCTGCTTTCCCTGGAGACGTAAGTTATCCCCAAGATGGTTACTACATCCGGGCCTAGGGGATAGCCCCCTCCTGTCATTCAAGGGAGAGTTCTGTCTACGGAGAAAGTCAGGATCAAATTCCCTCTCACCCCCAAGGCTCTAGGTCTCTGGGCAGTGCTTTTAAGTACTCTCCCTGGATACCCCAAGATCCTGTGGGAAACTGACCCACAGGGATTAGAGGATCAGAGCATTTTGTAAAGATCCTCGAAGATCCTCCAGCTCCAGCTCTCTTTTCCAAAGGGAGCTATCGAGAGGCTCAGTGACTTGTCCCTTAAGGTCATGCACGTTGTAAGCTGGCAGAGCTGGGCTTCAGGTTCATCTCCTCTGATGCCCTCTCCAGTCTCTTCCCACTAAACCATGCTGCCTCACCCTGTTGTCCCCTCTCATGCATGGGCCTGGCTGCCGGCTTTTGGAGTAGCTGGAGAGGAGTTTGTATGTTCCACTTTTCTTCTCTTTCTCTTGCAGCCGAGTGACTTGAGGAAGCATAGGAGGAAGCTACTGGTGAGTGCTTAATGGGTACCTGGGGCACCAAGGGGTCCCCTGGGATGCCTTCCTTCCCCTCGTTCCCCAGCCCTGGACAGAGAGAACAGAGTCTCGGCAGACAGTGGAGGCTGTGAAAGTCTGCCCTGAATCTGTCCTAATATCATTAAACTACCTGTTACCAGGTGGCTATCAAGACATGAGTCCAGGGCAGCTAGGTGGACACTTCCTAGCTGGGTGACCCTGGGCAAGTCACTTAACCCCCATTGTTTAGCCCTTATTGCTCTACTGCCTTGGAACCCATACTTGGTATCCATTCTAAGACAGAAGGTAAGGGTTAAAAAAAAAAAAGAAATAGGTACTACCTTTCCTTGACCTTTCCTGACCTCCTGATTGTCCAGTTCCCTAAGACCCAGGGGAGGCCTCTCCTTCCCACTCAGTTGGGAAGGCTCTAGGCTCTGCCTTCTTGGAGGCACTGGCCATTTGGGTCAGTGGATAGGCGCTGACTGGTTGGCAGGCAACAGCATCTCTGCCCTGCTCCCCTCATGGCTTCACTGTCTGTTTAGTCACCAGTGGCTCGGGAAGAGAACCGAGAAGATAAAACCACCATAAAATGTGAGACTTCTCCTCCTTCCTCACCCAGGACTTTGCGGTTAGAGAAGCTTGGCCATCCGGCCCTGAGCCAGGATGAAGGTAAAAGGTAAGTGGAGCAGGGCTCACCTCTGTTCCTTTGCCTTCTCTCAAATCTATAGTGTGCACCTTCGACACAACAGTCTATGGGATATACAAAGGAGTCTGAAACACAGTCCCTGTCCTCCTAGAGATTATACTCTGGTAGAGGATCTCACCCATACCCCTGCCCACAGACAGGAGGGTATCCCACCTATCCCAGGCACAGAGAACTCTGAGCCTCTCCTTGAAGCATCTCCAAAGAAGGAGATGGCCCCCAACCTCTCTTGGCCTCTTGCTACATTGCTTTCACCCTAAAAAGGTAGTTTTCAGTTTCCTCTGCTCCTCTCACCCTCTTGGCTTCTGTCTTCCAGTTCCTTGGATGACCAAGGCAGTAACCCCAGCAGCAGCAACAGCAGCCAGGACTCCCTGCACAAGGGCACCAAGCGCAAGGGAATCAAGTCATCCATTGGTCGACTCTTTGGGAAGAAAGAGAAGGGCAGGATGATCCAACTGAGCCGAGAAGGAGCCACAGGCCATGGTCTCTGCTCTGCCTTAGGAGAGTTTGGGATGGCTTCTGGGAATGGGGAGAATGCATGGGAGACTGGGAACAAGAAGGATTCTTCAGATCATACCTTCCCAGCCCATTTCTTTGGAAATCTAGAATGCTTGAGACTCCTGGAGAGATCTAGGAGAGAGGGGAAGAGAGAGAGAGAGAGACAGACAGACAGACAGACAGAGAGAGACAGAGACAGAGAGACAGACAGACAGAGAGACAGACAGAGACAGACAGACAGAGAGAGAGACAGAGAGATAGAGACAGACAGAGAGAGAGAGAGAGTCAGGATAGCTAGTTCTTGATTGTGACTTATTCCCATTATATCTTGGCCTCAAGTTGGTGGTACTGTCTGATGCTTAATGCCTTTTTGGCATTCAATACAGTGAGGATTTATTAAGTGCTTATGGTGTGTCTAGTGATCATCTGTGGCATTATTTACCAGCTCTATTTATTTTTACTCCTGAGCTCAGACTGCAACCCAGTAGGAAGGAACTGGAAGGGAAGAACTTTTAATATCAAAATACTTAATTGCCATCCTCTACCACTGGAAAAGTGTGAGGCAAAAAGAAAGATAGATGAGAGATAGAAAGGAATAGACATGGGGTGGAACTTTGCTCACGCTAGTGCTTAAAAAACCCCTTACCTTCTGTCTTAGAATCATGTCAGTTCTAAGAAGAGTGGTAAAGACTAGGCAATTGGGTTTTAGTGACTTGCTTGGGGTCACACAGGGAGGGAGTATCTGAAGCCATATATTTATAAATATCAGATCCTCCCAACTCCAGGCCTAGTGCTCTGTCCATTGTGCTACTTAGCTGCCCCCAGGCTAGTGCTTTGTAAGAATCTCAGATGAAGTTATCCATCTCCCAGCATGCAAAGAGGAAGCAAGAAGTTGTGGATCAAGGGGAAGGGTTTCTACAAGCTGAATAGCTTTTTAGCTTTATTCTAGAGTCCTATCTCCCCAGTGGAGCTTCTGTTTTATATATAATGATATAAAATTTCATAATGCTGCCCACTCCTGTATTTACCTGTAAATGCAATGCTATATTCCCAAAGCAAATGGAATGCAAAATTATTGCATAGTTTATCATTTTGAATTCTCCATTTCATTGTCCTTCATCCATTGGTGGGGATAATGGAGATCTTCTTTATAAGATGTTGCCCCTTTCAGTGGATTGCCCATGAGGCTCTGGGACCAATTCAGAAATGGAGAAAACATATTATTCAATGAATGAGAAGAGAACAGATGGATCTTTGTCCTATGCAAGTAAACACTTCTGAAAGGAGATGAGGAGACTTACCATCAATAAAGGGAAGTGTTTGTAAGCACTCTTAATAGCTTAAATCTCTCACCATCAGGACCTGGTGTTGGATTTTATTTATTCACATTTCTCTGTCTTATGGGAATGACAGGGCCTTCTTTCCTCTCCTAAATTAAACACCTTCAGGGCTTTATGTAATAGTAGGTGCTTAATAAATGGTGGTTTGATCTATTGAAGAACAGGCACTCTCCTGGTTACTGCCAGCTGGGGAAACTCCTGCCCAATAGGTTCAGAAGACACCCCAGATATCAGGACTCCAGAGATGGCTTTGGGGTATAGGCATAGTAATCATCTGGGTAAAAGGAGCCTCCAGGCAAGCCTGGATCTGCAGCCATGGGCCAGGCTCCTTCTTGTCCATGGTTTTTCCTTTGCCTAGGGCTTCTAGGGTAGGACTTCTGGGATAACAGAAGTGTTGTGATATCATTCTGACTGTGTGTTGAGTTTGAAAAGGGACAGACCAGAGTTGGGGGGCTGGGCAAAGGTGGAATCTGGAAGCCATTGTGGTGGGAGAGAATCCTTAAAGCTCTGGACAAATGGTTCTCACTTCTATCTTGACTAGAGGTGCCTTTCATTCACTCCCTCATGTGGTTTGGATTTTGGTAAGAGAAATCAAAGGTGCATCTGCACGAGAGACTGGACACTGACATCCCCATCACTTCCCTTCCAGTTCTTCTGTCAGAGTCAGAGGTCAATCTGCAGGAGCCCCTGGTGCCTGCCAAGCTGGGAACCCAGGCTGAAAAGGACCGACGCTTGAGAAAGAAGTAAGGTCTGAGGGGTCTGGCAGCCTTTCCTTTCCATCTGCCATCCACTCACAAGCGCCAATCCCCTAAGGGATTTTGGGGTCGAGCCCAATGATTAGTCTTTCTAGCCAGCCCTGAATTACACTTTAGGGACTGCTTGGGGAGAGAGGCAAGGATGAGCTCTAGAAGGAAGAGTCAGGAGATATAGCTCTGTTTTATTCTGAGATGATCAGCATGTCAGTTCCAGGGCTGGTAATGTAGTAGTTTCCAGGGTTGGGCCTGGAATAGGATAGATACTCTAGTAGGATAGATACTCTAGTTCTATTTCGGGAGCTTCCAGGGTCAGTGAGTAGTGAGCACAAAAAAATACCAGGCCAGATTCCCTCTGAGTTTGCTTTGCTCCCTTCCTGCCAGACACCAGCTTCTTGAGGATGCACGCCGGAAGGGAATGCCTTTTGCCCACTGGGATGGCCCCACCGTGGTCTCATGGCTGGAGGTGAGGCAGGGCAGATGGTGAGACCCAGTGGGATATGGCTGGCAAGGATGTTCTCATTGGGGAAGGAGAGAAGGGGCCAAGACTCCCTGATTAAGGGTGGTGCAATGTCCCTAGGACCTCTAATGCTGATTCCCTGGAGCCCCGGCTTGTTGCCACAATTCTTGGCAGTGTTAGGCTCTCTGTTCCTCTGAGTTATTTTGAAACACCTAATTGGTGTCACTAATGACTTTCAGTTTCTTTCTGCCAGCCATTTGGGGGTAAGGCTAGGAAGGTTTCCCTGATGGTCATAAGCCCATTGTTCTGGATCTCTTCCATTTTCCCCAGCAGCTGTAACCCTTGCTATGGCCTTTCCTACAAGGACTTGTGAGGTGTATGACCATGGTCAAATTACATAAGCTTCCTGGGCCTCATATTCCTCATGACTAATGGAAGGGAGAGAAGATTTGGACTAAATGAAGTCTAAGAACACTTCTTCCTCCCAAATTCTCTGACCTCCAAGTTGCCTCAGTTCCTAGGGTGTGGGTTTTGGGAGAGGAAGACAGGAAGCCTGAAGGTTACCTCTTAGTGATTCATGGTTTTTGGGAAAGGCAGGAAAATGAAGCGATGGGGAGCTCACCCACTCTTTTTTTTGTTGGCAGTTGTGGGTGGGAATGCCAGCCTGGTATGTGGCTGCCTGTCGAGCCAATGTCAAGAGTGGTGCCATCATGTCGGCTCTCTCAGACACGGAGATCCAGCGGGAGATAGGCATCAGCAATGCCCTGCACCGGCTCAAACTTCGGCTGGCCATCCAGGAGATGGTGTCATTGACTAGTCCTTCAGCCCCACCCACCTCTAGGACGGTGAGCAGAAGTCCCTTCCACCCCAGGGGCTTGTAGGGTGGTTCTTCCAGGATTGCTGTTGGTCTTTGCTACTGGCTTTAACTCCAGGAAAAGCCTGCCAGGCTGGATGGAATTCCCCTCACTTGTGGACTTTGCTTGCCTAATGTTGGCTTCAATGGGTAGTACATTGGGTAGTACTTCCTTGAGTAGTACATTGAGCTGGGCCCCTTGGTGGCCCTCACAACCTATGATCTTTGGCAAATCACAAAAACTTGGAACCTCAGTTTCCTCATCTGTAAAAAATGAAATTTTTGGACTAGAGGACATCTAGTTTGGAATAGATGACCTCTATAAAGTTTCTTCTAGAGCTTGTGATCTTAACAGCATGGTTTAGACCAGCCTAGAATGGGCTGGGGTAGGGGAGTTTGAAAAAGCAAGAGGGGACAGAGGAAAGAGATTATTGAATCTTCCTGGTCTCAGGAAAAGACCATGCCCTCAGGGGACATTTACTAGGAAACCTGATGACTACCCTTTGGGACTTCATGTTTTTGGGGAAAGGGAGGAAAATGGAGTGATTGGGGGCCAACCTGCTCTCTTTAAAAAAAAGGGGGGGGGAGACTTTCCTAGTGTTCTGCTCAGGGCTTGTTTGACCTCTAGGAAAGCTTTTTTTGCCATTGTTTTTTTGATGCTCCTTGGTCCTTGTACAAGCCTCATTGTGAATTCTGTACTGCATTTCTATTTGAGGAGACAAACCTGTAAGGATTCTTGCCCATTATCTGGGAATCTTTTGGAGAAGATACTTTGGTCTCCCTCAAGGGAAGCTCTAGGGTAGTGATGGGAAAATGGAATTGGCCAGTGACCTCTCTTTTCCTTCTGAGGCTTTGCAGTGAAAAAGACTATAAGTGAATAAGAATTTAGAAAAATCCAAGTGTTTTCCTCCTTCAGTGTTCAATGTCTGGGAGGCCAGGAAGTTGGTGGTTTGGGCTGGTGGGTTCCAGAAGGCTCCTTGGCAGGGAAAGATATGGTGCCAAGAGATGGCATTAGCTTCTCTCTGTTCCAGACTCCTTCCTGGGGCCTAATTGTTTGATCATGGTCCCCTTTGCCTTCCCAACTTTTTTCCTCACATTGTTTTCAGTCCTCGGGGAATGTTTGGGTCACCCACGAGGAGATGGAGACGCTGGCAACATCCACAAAAACAGTGAGTTTACTCTTCCACTTTGCAGCTTAGGGGCCACAATCGGGGGGTGGCTTCAAGAAATCTAGGGGCTCAGAGGACAGTGAAACTGGTGCATCTTAGAGCTGGGAGAACCCTTCAACCATTCTATTTAGTTATTTTTGAAATGGAGAGGAAAGGGATAAGGGATAGGACTCTTCTCCATCAGTGCTCTTCTGGGGAGAGCTCATGAG
The DNA here is from genome assembly GCF_027887165.1 of Monodelphis domestica. Taxonomy (NCBI): domain Eukaryota; kingdom Metazoa; phylum Chordata; class Mammalia; order Didelphimorphia; family Didelphidae; genus Monodelphis; species Monodelphis domestica. The sequence continues at coordinate 105,849,954 of NC_077228.1, forward strand.
CTCTGTTCTGGGCTGGTGCTGGAGAAGTGAGACCCATGCTAAGCTAGGCCTGGAGTGGAGAAAACTGGAAAGGGCTCAACTCAGATTCTCCTGAACTCTGATGCCAAAGGGGCCCCTATACCATAGGTACAACTCACATTGGATCATGGACCATGAGCAAGGGTATGGCAAAGAGAGAGGCTAGAGATCTCATTATATTCTTACTGTCCCTTTTCAGGGAAAACCCAAGGAAATGGCATGTGTGTGTGTGTGTGTGTGACAGAGAAACAGACAGACAGAGAATCAGAGAGACACAGAGAGACAGAGACAAAGAGAGATTGATTGATTGATTGATGGCTTTGCTGACACACACACACACACACACACACAAACACACACACACTCACACTTTTCCCAAATACATCACATACCTCCCGCCCACTTTCTTGCTTATTGTTTTCATCTGAGAACTCCAAGTCTTATCCTTTTCCTTTTGCCCCCAGTTCAGCTGCCCCTTCAGGGCGGGTATACGCAGGCAGAGGTTGTGTGTTAATTGACTCAGTCTCTTTCTTCTGACATGCTGCACTTGCTCCTGCTAGGACAGTGAGGAGGGCAGCTGGGCTCAGGTAAGACCCCCTGCATGACTTCCTCAGAGGATTGACATGCAGGATGTGAAGGTCCCAGGAATTCCTCTCTCCACCCTTTCTAGTTAGGGGCTTCTCCTTTCTGCTTGCCTGCCCTCATATTTAAGTTTCCATTTCTGGTTTCATTCCCCAAAAGAGCCGGGACAATTAGGCATTTTATGCACTCAAGGTAAGGCTTAAAAATTATTCACTGGCTTTTTCTGTTCATTAGAAGCATTGAGCCTTCACTATATACATGATTAACTTACCACAAAATAAAAGCCCTAAAGACCATGGGGAGTAGAATTTTCTGCCCTTGAAAAATGTGCATTTATAAAGAATGACATTAAATCATCCATTATGGGGCAACAAGGTAGCTCATTGGATAGAGTGTCAGGTCTATAGTCAGGATGACCTGGCCTCAGACACTTCCTAGTTGCATGACCCTGGGCAAGTCACTTAACCCCCATTGGCTAGCCCTTACTGCTCTTCTGCTTTGGAATCAATACACAGGATTGATTCTAAGATGGAAGGTAAGGGTTAGAAAAAAAACAAACAAACCCCAAACCAAAAGCCATGCCTCTTAGAATTCCCCATTGTTTGCTGCATTCCAGATGACTGTCTCTTGTTGGGCTTTGAGTCTTGCCTCCTAGATAAATAATTCAGAGACCTGGAGGACTGGTTCCTCTAGGAGTACCAGGACACCTGGCAAGGCTGTGGTGGGGCTAGCTGTTCCTGGCTCTTCTCCTGAGCTTTAGTCAAATCAGCTCTAGAATTGAGTCTCCTTCCCTGGAGAGGAGAAACAGTATGTACATTGACTGACTGTAAAACCCAGTGGAATTGCTCGTTGGCTACAGGAAGGGGGTAGGAGGAGGGGAGGGAAAGAACATGAATCATGTAACCATGGGAAAATCTTCTTAATTAATTAATTAAATACAATTAAAAAACAAAAAACAAATGGGAGACAATAAAAAAGTATCAATCAACCAAGAAATGGTCTATAATTGGAGAGCAAAGGCCCAAGTGGTAACTCACACACTGAAGCCAGGCTTCAGGCAACGAAGAGTTGACTTTGCTTGTCATCAACTCTCAATGATTCACAGTAAGTGAATGAAATTCTTTGAGGACCATATTAGGTTTTCCATTAGAACATTCGATTGGCAGTCATCAGCCTGAGCCAAAGAGAGGGGAAAGAGATGAATGACAAATGAACATCAGCTTAGACAATTGGAAAGAGATCTAATTTTAAACCATCCTTCCTACCCTGTCACCCTCTCCCCAACCATAAAAAACCATAGAGGAAAGTCTGTTATGAACCTTCTTTACTCCTTCCTGTATAGAGGGTGGATTGTCTTCTAACCAAGTGTGACTGCTGCAAACTGCTCCATCCCTCCCCCTCTTGCTCTGGCAGACCCTGGCCTATGGGGACATGAATCACGAGTGGATTGGGAATGAGTGGCTCCCCAGCCTGGGCCTCCCCCAGTACCGCAGCTACTTCATGGAATGCTTGGTGGATGCCCGCATGCTGGATCATCTCACTAAGAAGGACCTTCGAGTCCATCTGAAGATGGTGGACAGCTTCCATCGGTGAGCTGGGGCCAGGAGCCCTTTGTCTCTGGATAGGATGGTGCCTCCGCAGATCTGGTCATGGCTACTTTGCTCAAGGAAACAAGACGTTACTATCTCTCACAGTATCCTATTCCAATGGAATACCCCCAAAGCGTCACTCTTAAGAAGTCCTTCTTTTATCTTTTGCTTTAGTTTCTCTCCTTGTAGATTTGGGGTGAGGGTCATGATCATACCTCATCACTAGGGGTATTCTGGGGAAGAGATTGGTTATTGTAGATAGGAGCCATCTTTTGTCTGAGAAGTTAATTAAATGACCTCTGGGTTCAGTCAGTCAGTCAATAAGCATTTATTAGATGCCTCCTGTGTGCCAGGTGCTGGGCTAGGTTTTGGGAATGTAAAGAAAGGCAGAAATATAGACTCTGCCCTCTAAGAGCTCTCTCATTCTAATGGAAACATGCAAACAATTATGTACGTGCAAGACATCCAGCATCACTGCATTACAGAAAACTGGGAGGGGAAGAGTATAAGAAGACTGGAATCGTAGGGAGGACCAGCTAGTGAAGGGTGTTAAGAGTAGAGGATTTAGTGGTAATCCTGAGAGATGACGTACTGGAAGGGATTCCCTCCCAACTTAGAGGATCTATAGTTCCAAGTCCTGTTCCCTTAGACCCTTAAATGTTGAAGAAATTAAAAATCACTTCCCTATCACAATTCTTCCTCCTGCATATTTTTAGCTGGTTCTTTGAGCCTCGTTACATATATATTTTTAAACTTTTACCTTCTGTTTTAAAATCAATACTGTGTATTAGTTCCAAGGCAGAAGAGTGGTAAGGGCTAGGCAACTCATGTTAAGTGACTTGCCCAGGGTTTTATTACTTGGAAGTGTCTGAGATCACATTTGAACCCAGGATCTCCCATCTGTAGGCCTGGCTCTCAGTCCACTGAGTCATCCCAAGTCTTGACTTTTCTCCTGACTGATCTTTTCTTGAATTGAGAATACAAAAATTGAATTCGCTGCGTAAATCAAGCCCACGTAAAGTAAAAATGTGATTATTTACCCATAGCAATATTATGGTCCTCTAGAAGAGCCTCCCCCATCCTTTCTCTAAGCCCTCTGGGAGGAGGATATTATTGAACTCATCAACCCTTTTATTTCCAGATTTTTTCATCAGAGTTTATGGTACATTGAAGCAACAATGTGATACAGGGAACTCTTGGGCTTTCATCTGAACCCAGGACCAGGTTCTGTTATGCCTTGAGTGGATGGAGGGAATAGGGAAGCTTCTCTAAAACTCATTTCTCTCTTTACCTTGTGGTTTTCTTGATTCCTAAATCATAGGTCCTAGATCCTCTCAGGTGAGAGCTCATCTATTCTGACCCCCTTATTTATAAGTGAGGAAATGGAGGCCCAAACGTGAAGTGACTCATTCAGAATCACACAGCATGTGGGCGCCACTCATCCTGGTACCAGAACGGAGGTCTGTTCACTTCCGTTCTAGGGCTGTCTCCCCTGGGCTCTGCTGCCTTTTCTCCTGAGGTGCCAGGATGTAGGCCGTCTCAGAAGCAAAGGCTTCCACCGCCCATCAGGGCTCTAGAGTGCATCCTTTGTCTCCTAGAAGGAGCTTTCCAGGCCCTAGGGCACCTGTTCCCTTCACTCCCCAGCCGAGTAATTGATAGGGTAGGGGGTCTGGACGGCTCTCCTTTTCTGTTCTGCTGACTGAGCACATTCAGCCTCTGCCCACACAACTGGAATTGGGGGATGGAGCCTCTCAGCCCAAGCACAGGGTCCCTCCCTTCTTCTGGGGGGGGGGAGATACTTGGACTAGACAATTGGAGTAATAACCAAATAATACTCACACTCCTACGGGGCTTTGGACTTTCCAAATATCATTTATCACAACACCCCTTTGAGATGAGTCAGGCAGGGATGCTTATCCCCATCTAGGAAATCAGAAAATGAGGCCCTAAGAGTTAAGTGGTTTGCCCGAGCACACAGTGAGTGAGTTACAGAATCAGGGCTGGAACCCAGGTGTCCAGATTACCTTCTTGGTCCATCTCCTGGGTTGCCTGCCCATAGTCTTTTTTTTTTTCTATAGGGATTTGAATGAAGTCCAGAGCCAGTGTTCTTGCTATCATACCCATTTCCCCCCTCATTTATCCCCCTTCCCAAATATTATACTCATTTATTAAGTGCTTACTACGTGCTTTTGAGAGGTAGCTTGGTCTGGTGGATATAGTGCTGGACTTGGAGTCAGGAAGCCCTGGGTTCAAATCCCACCTCAGATATTTGATAGCTGGGTGACTCTGGGCAAGCTTAAGTTACTACATCTGTAAAACTGGTCAGTAATAACCATAATATCTAACAAGCTTGGTAAGAGAACTAAATGAGATGGTATAAGTTTGTACTTTGCAAAATTTAACAAGGATAAGTACAATAATATAGCCAGTATTTACATAACACACTAAGATTTAGGAAGTGCTTTATAAATATCTCAATTGATCCTCACAAAAACTCTGGGAGATAGTTGTTATTATCCTCATTTTGCAGAAGAGGAAGTGAAGGCAATCAGAATTTTAGTGACTTATCCATGTTCACATAGCCAGAAAATATATTAGGCTGGATTTGAACCTGGGTCTTCCTGACTCCAGGCTCATCATTCTGCCTACTATAGCATCTAGCTGCCTTAGAAGCAGTGCTTTATAGATCTGAATGTCATCCATTGTTATTAGTAGGTCCTGGGGATACAGAGATTAAAAACTGCAGAATCCTTAGCCCCAATGCGTATGTAATTCAATAGATGGGGTGATATGGATACAGAAAAGTAAGGCAAGTTACATCAGGGTTGAGTATGTGGAAAAAGTCCAATGATGACACAAGAGGTTTTAGGAGAGGAAGAATTCTGGAGGAGGTGGCATCTGAGCTGGCATCTGAACAAGGAGGAGGATTTGATCAGATACAGATGTTTGTGTGTGTGTGTGTGCACACGTGTGATGGTGGTGAGAATCCATTGGAGTAAAAAGAGGACAGGATCAGATCCAGGAACAGTCTAGCTACAGTGTAGGGTATATGCAAGAGATAAACATGAAATGTGGCTGGAAAGGTGGGTTGGAGACACATTATTTAGAGGGAATTGTCAGCCTAAGGCATTTTGTGCTTTAATTCTGTAGATAGTAGTGAACCCAAAAGTTTTTTTTTTTAATTGTAATGTGATGAGCTCAAACCCACACATTAGGAAGATTACTTTGGCCATGTTGGATAAGTGGATTGGATATTATCCTATCATAGTCAATTCAAACTCTTGCCCTCTCTCTATGTATATTCCTTCTCATTGCCTTAACAATGAGAAAGTTCTTGGAAGTTATCACCTTCCCAGGTAGGAATATAAACAGTTTAACATATCAAATCACTTATATTTTCTCTTTGTTCACCTTTTTTATGCTTCTCTTGAGTCTTGTATTTGAAAGTCAGATTTTTCTATTCAGCTTGGGTCTTTTCATCAGGAATGATTGAAAGTCCTGTATTTCATTGAATACCCGTTGTTCCCCCTGAAGGATTATACTCAGTTTTGCTGGGTGGGTGATTCTTAGTTGTAATTCTTGGTCCTTTGTCCTCCAGAAATACCATATTTTAAGCCTTCCAAACCTTTAATGTAGAGGTTGCTAAATCTTGTGTTGTCCTGACTGTGGCTCCACAATATCTGAATTGTTTATTTTTGGCTCCTTGCCAATATTTTCTTCTTGGCCTAGGAGCTTTGGAATTTGACTATGATACTCCCAAGAGTTTTCATTTTGGGATCTCCTTCAGGAAGTGATTGGTGGATTCTTTCCATGTCTGTTTTCTCCTCTAATTCTAGGATATCAGGGTAGTTTTCCTTAATTTCTCAAAAGATGGTGTCTAGGCTATTTTTTGATTATATTTTTCAGGTAGTTCTATACTTCTTAAATTATCTCTCCTGGATCTTTTTTCTAGGTCTGTTTTGTTTTTCAGTGAGATATTTCTCATTTTCTTCTATTTTTTCATTCTTTTGATTTTGTTTAATGTCCATTTGTCCAATTTGAATTTTTAAGGAATTATTTATTTTCTTCAGTGAGTGTTTGTACATCTTTTACCATTTGGCTAATCCTTCTTTTTAAGGAGTTCTATTCAGTGGATTGTTGTGCCTCTTTTGCTATTTGGCCTATTCTGTTTGTGGTATACATACATACATACACACATGTGTGTGTGTATGTACGTATCTCTTCTCTACTCACACAGACACTACTCTGGTCTAGACACATTACTTCATGCCCACAGTAGCCTTTTGTTTGTTCTCTCTGCCTCAAGTTTCTCCCACTCCAAACCACCGTTCTTTCAGTTGCCAAAAATGACATTCCTAAATCCTAGTGTAACCATGCCACCACCCATTCTGCTCAGTGAACCCCAGCAGCTCCTTATATTACCTCCAGGATCAAATATAAAATTCTCTGTTTAGTATTTAAAGGTCTTTATAGTATGGGTCCTTCTTACATTTCTAGGCTTCTTATAGCTTACTTCCCTCCATATACTCTGGGTTCCAGTGACACTGGCCTCTTAGTTGTTCTTCAATACTACACTCCATCTGAGTGGGCCTTTTTCACTGGCTTTCCCCCATGCCTGGCACTCTCTCTCTTCCCACCTTCAACTCATACCTTTCTTCAAGACTCAACTCACATCTTACCTTTTGTACGACAGAAGCTTCTACCCTACCAGTGCCTTCCCTTCCGCTTGTACTCTATATATCTTGTATGCACATTAATTTCATGTTCTCTCTCACATTAGGTGGTGAACCTCTCCAAGATAAAGACTGGCTTTGCTTCTCTTGGTCTCCTCAGCTTTTAGCACAATTGGCATATATTAAGCCCTTATAAATGCTTGCTGGTTCCCTGTTACCCATACACATTCCATTTATGATCTCATTCACTCATATAGCTTTAATGGTCACCTCCAGGCAGATGATCTCCAAAGCTCCAGCTCCTATGATTTTCTGAGCTCCAGACTCATATATGTAATTTCCTGTTATATATCTCCACTAGGTATCTCAGCAATACCTTCAGACTCAACATTTTGAAATCAGACTCAAAATCTTCCCCACCAAAAAATCCTGCCCTTCTGTCCAGGTTTCCCAATTTCTGTTTATCCTTTCCACTCTCAGTCATACAGGCTTAAGAGTCCCTGGGGGTTATCTTAGTTCCTTGCATTGCTGTTAAAAGTTTAGTTCTTCACAGTTGATCATCATACAATATTTCTGTTACTGTATACATTATTCTCCTGGTTCTTTTCCCTTTACTTTGAATCAGTTCATAGAAGTTTTTCCATGTTTTTCTGAACCCATCTTGTTCATCATTTCTTATGGAACAATAATATTCCATAATAACCATATACTACAACTGGTCCAGCTATTCCCCAATTGATGGTTATCCCCATAGTTTCCAATTTTTTGCCACTACAGAAAGAGCTGCTTAAAACATTTCTGCTTAAGTAGATCCCTTCCCCCAATATCTGATCTCTTTGGGAAACAGACCCAGGAGTTCAACAGTTACTTTAAAGAGAAAAATATTTAGTAGTGAAATTTTGGCAGGCTGAGTAAGTAGAGATAGGAGAGTGTAGTTGTCTTGTTTTAGAAGTGTGTCAGCATTCAGAGACAAAATGAAGGATAAGGTAGCTTAAGAGGATAACAAGGAAGGGAGTTTTTTTTAAACCCTTACCTTCCATCTTGGAATCAATACTAAGTATTGGTTCCAAGGCAGACGAAGTCAAGTGGCCAGAAGATGGGGAGAATGGTAGGGCTTGGGTTATGGGGAGGAAAGGCACCTTGGCACAGGTTTCAGTCATGCTGAAAGTATGGCTGCTGAAAGGAAGAAGTTCTGTGGCTGCCACGGACTGAGTCCAGAGGCAGGAGAGGAAGAGGAAGCCTTTGGTGGAGCTAGTAAGGGAAGGTGTTGTTAACACTATCTCAATTTCCTCCCTTAGTGCAAAATTTCAGCTACCCCCAGCCCTGTTCTAGTGAAGAGTTCTAGTCAGATAGGGGAAGCCTCATGCCTCCTTTCCCTTCCCACCACCATCCTGGGCTCAGCAGCATGCTTTGTACCCAACAGGAGCAGCCTGCAGTATGGCATCATGTGCTTAAAGAGACTTAATTATGACCGAAAGGAGTTGGAGAAGAGAAGAGAGGAGAGCCAGCATGAGATCAAGGGTGAGCTGAGTCCCATGACAGGACCTCCTGCAGCTGGGCTGGGGTGGGGGGAGTGGCCAGGGCCCTGGGAAGGGTATGGCATAGGACGCCTGGCCCATTACTGACAGCACTCCCTGGACAGCCAGCCAGCCCTGGGGTCTAGGTGGGTAAAGGGAACTTTGCCCTCAGCACAACTGCCCCTAGGGAAACAGAGACAGGATCCAGAGGGAGGAGATAGGGTTTCAGCTCTTGGGGAACTTCTGATCTGATGGGACAGACTCATCCCTGACTGTGGGGAGCTCCCAACCTGAAAGCCTACAAGTCAATGAAGTTAGAAGGCAGCTGGAGGAAAGGGGTGGGGACAGAGGAAGCAAGGCCCACATGCCACAAAGGCTCATGCTGCAAGACCATTTCTTGAACCCCTTTCCTAGGCTCATAGATTCAGAACTAGAAGAGAACTCAGAGACACATTTTATTGATGAGAAAAGCAAAGATCAGTGAAGGGATCCAACTTGCCTAAGCTCATATAGTAGTCAATAAGAGCCAGGACTCAAACCCAGGACCTTCAGCCTTCTTTCTCCACTCTGTTGTCTTGCTTCTTTGAGGGGCCTGGGTTCATGGCAGCACTGCTTCTCTCTCCCTTTATCCTTCCCCCACCAGATGTGCTGGTCTGGACCAATGACCAGGTGATACACTGGATCCAATCTATTGGGCTGCGGGACTATGCCAGCAACCTTCACGAGAGTGGTGTGCATGGGGCCCTCCTCGCTCTGGATGAGAACTTTGACCACAACACCTTGGCCCTGGTCTTACAGATTCCCACACAGAACACCCAGGTGGGATGACCTCCCTAAACTTCCACATTCTGTCAAGTCAAGTAAACATTCAGGACCTTGTTTCCTTAAGGGAAATAGAATGACATGCACTTTTCTAGAGCCTAGAGAGCTCTTGATTTGTCTAGAGAGGAATGTAATGATTCAAAGCACATTTTGATCCCCATTAAAGGAACCTCTTTAATGGAGCCTCAGGCCAACTCATCCCTGGCAAAGCCATTCTTGCAATCACATTGCATCTCTGATTGGTCCTAGCCTTTTTCTTAGCTCTAGAATTAAGCCGACCAATGACCTTAGGGAGGCTGTTACATGCTTTTCTATACTCCCACTATTCTTGGCTCTTTTCTCAGAAAATTGGGTAGAATCACTACCCAGTGGGAGAGGACAAAGACATAAACCCATCAGAATTTCACCTTCCTCCTCATGATCCCTCTAGCCTGATATTCTGTTTCTGACAGAGGTGCTAAGGGACAGGTTCTAGGAGGGCATGGTTGGCCTGCAAAAGTTAGGGATGTCTTCCTGATTTCTCTTTAATAACTCATTAGAAACTCATCATCCAAGAATTTATCTGTCTTCCTAGAATCTATTTATGTTTGGAGTCTGCATAACTTTTGAAGGATCATTTTTCCTTTTGCTATTTTGTTTTTAGAGTTGAAAGGGATCTTAGAGATTATCTAGTATAGCAATCTCATTTTACAAATGAGGAGACTAAGGCCTTGAAAGGTTAAGAGACTTTCCCAAGAAAACACAGCAGTGAATTCTATGTGGGAAGTAGCACTTGCTTTTATTTGTCACATTTAATCTATTTTAAGAAGTAAGGTGGGTGGAGGAGAGAAGCCTGTAGTATGAATAGTTGGGGTCTGGTGAGCAAGCCCATTTTTAGCCTAGCCCCTGCCCTTCACCATTTTGTAAACTCTGATCATATTTCCTCCTAGCTCTTGTCTGTCCTTTTGGGACAAAGAATCTCTATCCCTCTGATGGTTTTAGCCACCCTGCTTTGGACCTTTCCCAAATGTGTTGTTTGTGTCTTTTTGAGGATATAGCAACCAGAACTATTCACAGTATCCCAACAGTGAACTTGTTTTAGCTTCGTACAAGGATAAAGTGATATTTGTTGATCTTACCCAGAAATGTAGTGGCCCTTTTGGTCATAGAAGTAACACTAGGCCAGAGTCTTCTGGGAACAGCTTCTAATGATTGACAACTCCCCTCACAACAGCCCTCTTTCCTAACAATTGGCTCAGTATCCTATAATTTATAATCAGAATTATATCCCCTGGTTACCCATTGCCTGTATACCTATGATCTTAAAAGAACTTAAGTAGCTTAAGGATGCTTTTTTTTTTGCTTATACAAATCATGTTGCCTTTCCCTAGACATGTTCAGTGACACTACCTATCTTTTATTATAAATTCTGCCAACCTATATCATGAGTGAACAATCCAAAGTCTGTAGGTCTCAGGATCTCCAATGAAGTCAGTCTCCAAAATGGCAGGCAACCCTTCTTAGGAAGGCACTTAATACAACAATTTTAACTTTTCACATTTATATAACCCTAAAAGTTTTACATTTTCATCCCAACAACCCTGTGATGTTGGTGGTGTGAGTATGATATCTTCCTTTTCTGTTATGGGTGTCTAAAGGAGTCTGGGATCAGCTTGAACTGGGCTCAATGGCTCTAGCTCTTGTTTTTCCTCCTACCCCACTTCTGTTATTCCCAGGCTCGCCAAGTGATGGAAAGAGAGTTTAATAACCTGCTGGCCTTGGGCACAGATCGGAAGCTGGATGATGTGAGTATTTAGCCTTAATTGGAATTCATTTTGGGATTTTGGGCATCATTGTGATTTAACCTTCACAAGCTCTTTTGATGCTGATGTTGTGCAATGAGGTGGCTTGAAAGAAATGAGGCTTGCTTTGTTTAGTCCCCAAGGGCAGGTCTAGGAATTATGGGTAAAAGCTTTCAAGAGACAAACTTAGGTTGGATGCTGGGCAAGAAGTCCTTCCAACTGGAGCTGTCCCAAAATGGAGTAGGCAACCTACTTGGGGAAGCAACCTCTTCCAAAGTGAAGCTCTCCTAAGCAAAGGCTCCATGATTGTGTAAATATAATACTGTAGTGGGGATTCTTGTTTAATTATGAATTGAACCAGATGGTTACTTGGGGTCTCCTCTAATTCTGTGATTCTGGGGTTCTGTGGGAGAAGTACCAAAGCCCAGATAATAAACCTTATATAGTTGTTCATATCTTGTTTTGCTTGTAGTCAGTGTTGGGTCTCAGGGAATGGCATGTAGGCTTTTGGGAGAGATTGTAATGGAGCAGGCCTAGAGTAACATTGCACCCTAAAGGAATCAGGATTTCCTCCTCCAAAGATAATGTCATTGAGACTATAGTTTTTCTTTGTATTTCTCGCTGAGATCCTTCTTTTCTTTATGATGTCTTCAGCATGGCACATACTCAACTATTTTGGGTCCAAAAACTATTTTACTATAATATGTGGGAATTTCAGGGTACAAACTCTATGGGGGTGACTAAATATTAGGTTGCTAAATTTTAGGGAAGAAATTTGATGCAGGGAGACCAATTAGGAGATAATTACAGTAGTCTAGGCTACTTTATCCTGTAAGTCAGTTCAATTTGACGCATCTTAGCTCACTAATAATCTCATTTCACTTTCTAGCTTCCAAACTTGTTTCTATCCCTAGTCCAAGCCAGTGCTCTCCTGTCTCAGTATTCTTGATCTTTTTTTAAATTTTATAATATTTTATTTGATCATTTCCATGCATTATTCATTAAAGACTAAGATCATTTTCTTTTCTTTCCCCTCCACCCCCTGTAGCCTACGCGTGATTCCACTGGGTATCACATGTGTTCTTGATTTGAACCCATTGCCATGTTGTTAATATTTGCATTAGAGTGTTGTTTAGAGTCTCTCCTCTGTCATGTCCACTCAACCGCTGTAGTCAGGCAGTTGCTTTTCCTCGGTGTTTCTACTCCCACAGTTTGTCCTCTGCTTATGAATAGTGTTTTTTCTCTTAGATCCCTGCAGATTGTTCAGGGACATTATACCGCCACTAATGGAGAAGTCCATTATGTTCGGTTATACCACAGTGTATTAGTCTCTGTGTACAATGTTCTCCTGGTTCTGCTCCTCTCGCTCTGCATCACTTCCTGGAGGTCGTTCCAGTCTCCATGGAATTCCTCCACTTTATTATTCCTTTTTGCACAATAGTATTCCATCACCAACATATACCACAATTTGTTCAGCCATTCCCCAATTGATGGGCATCCCCTCATTTTCCAATTTTTGGCCACCACAAAGAGCGCAGCTATGAATATTCTTGTACAAGTCTTTTTCTCCATTATCTCTTTGGGGTACAGACCCAGCAGTGCTATGGCTGGATCAAAGGGTAGACATTCTTTTATCGCCCTTTGGGCATAGTTAGTATTCTTGATCTTTAAGGAAAACAAGATCCCTCCAATTTGAATTCTTCAGATTTTCTCTTGGAACTTAGGCCAGGCAACCCATCCCCCATGCTTGCAAAAGTAACGTGTACAAACTGCCAGAAATCCCCTTGAACGTCTCTATTTACTTGGCATAGAGCCTGCCCTATCCTTCCCCCTCCCCATAACCCACTCCCATCACCTGTCAGTTCTCTTTATTTGTCTCTTGGCTAACAGGCTTGCCTCCTTTGAGTTAATTCCTTTTTATTTGCCCCCTGCTCATTATAGCTTCTCCATCTCTGATCAAATCACCCTGCTCTCTGATTCCCATTTTCTCTACTTTTCAGAGCTTTCTTTTTATCCTATCTGTGGTAGCCTGTCAGATCACCTGTAAATGGTTCTTGTCTACTTTTAACTCCATACTTCAAGGGTTAGTCAATCAGCAATCATTTCTTAAATACTTACTGTGCTAAGCCTTGGGGAGACAAAGGCCAAGTGAAACCTTCCCTGCCCTTAATGAGCTACCCTTGTAACAGAGGAGACATCATTCATCTCTTCATTCCCTTGCCGGCCATCTAGCCTTATCTCTATCTCTACCTTTATATCTACTGATTTCTCTCTCTCTCTAAGAGAAATCTCTATAAGATTTGCAATTTAGGAAAATCCTTTTGGCAGCTACATGGAAAATGGGTTGAAATGGGGAGAAATTTGAGGCAAGGAGGCTACTAATGATGAATAAATTGTTGTCTTAGTTCAGGTAAAAGACATGAACTGGGGCAGTTATTATGTGAGTAGAAAAGGATCCATGATTTCATCCATGTGAATGATGGAGCTCAGCCTCTCTCTGGCTAAAGAAATTATGAGGAACAGCTAGGAACAGTGGGTAGAGCACTAGGCTTGGAGTTGGGAGGGCTTGGGTTCAAATTTGACCTCAGATACTTTCTAGCTATGGGTCCCTAGACAAGTCCTTGAACCATGGTTGCCTTGCTCTTGCTACTCTTCTGCCTTAGAACTGATACTAAAGTAGAAGATAAGACTTAAAAAAAAGGAATTATGGCTGAAGAAATTTGTCACAATAATGGCTGAGCTTCTGTGATAAGACTTTTCACAATTAGCATCCTAGACCCTCAGATAACAATTGTGCCGTGTTCTGGACTTGTATGGTGTGACCCTCTCAAAACTGTATTTTACATGTGGAGCCTTGAAGAACTCGGGGTTTGCTCTCTGCCAAGATGAGGAATTGAAGAAGGACCAATGAACATGACTCAATATCCCACATCTCTGTAATCATAGACTTTTACTTATTTTAACCCTTACCTTCTGTCTTAGTATCAATTCTACAGAAAGTGGGGGGGGGGCAGTACAAGTGGAGTTAAGTGATTTGCCCAGAGTCACACAGCCAGGAAGTGGCTGAGGTTAGATTTGAACCCAGGACCTCTTGACTCTAGGCCTAGCTCTGTATCCACTGTGTGACCTAACTGTTCCCTGTTGAAGACTTCAAAATTCATTTAGTCCGTCTCACCCTTTCATTTTACAGAAGAGGAGGCTCTGAGAGATTAATAAACTTGCCCAACTAGTAGGCAGAAATAGCAGAAAACTGGAATTTGAACCCATCTCTTTTCATCTGAATTCAGCACTAGAGCTAGATTCTTCCATAGCCCAATGCTTCCTCTCTGTAGTTGGTTTTGCCTCCCTTAGCCCAAGGGTGCATTGAGATTCATATGTATTTGGAGGAGGGGAATTTCATTTATTTATTTATTTTTCAGAGCAGTATCTTAGGGCCTGGAGGGGGTTTCTGATTTAGGAAGGTTGACCTTTCCCATCAAGTGGATATCAAATAACTTGCCACTCTGTTTCCATCTTCCGAAATAGGGCTTTAGTGCTCCTCATCCCCTCTGGGACTTGCTGCCCTCTTCCTGGTCTTGACCTGAATGTCAACTCAAGGTTCTCCTTGGAGCTGACTTTCTAGGTCCAGTGCACTGGGGTGCTAATGCTGGTTGAGTCATTTTTCAGGGGATGTAGGACTGCTGGGGTCTCTGGGAAAGAGTGTGCTTCATGGAAGAAAAGACTGGGCTGCCTAAAAATGGGGGAGGTTGTTCCCTAATGAGCTCCCCAGGATCCTTCTGAAGGATCAAGTTCCTTCTGCCTAGAATGTTTCCGAGGCTTACTTTCCAGGCTTTCAGCCTGCAGAAGGAATTTCACTATGCTGCTTGAAGCACAGTCAGTCATTCAACAAACACCAAGCCGTGTGATAAGTGCTGGATCCCAGCAGGAAGTATATCAAACCACCAGGGCAGGTTTGTTAGAGAACACAGGAATTCAATTTAACAAATGTTTGTTAACAAATATTTTTAACACAATTTTTATGTTTTTAACATAAATAAAATATTTTAAGCATCTAACAGACATCAAGGTGTTCTAGGATTTGAAGCTAGAGAAATATAGCACAATCCCTGTCCCCAAGGCCCTGGGGTCTCTTCCTGCTGTGAGCAAAGGCATAGAGAGAGCAGAAGCTTTGGCAACTTTCCTGAAGCCTGGGTAGGGTGGGTAACCATCGGTCTGGGAGGGGTGAGGGGGAGACCTTTCTAAAATCAGGGGATGGATTTAAAATGGCCACTGACAGGTATTTATAGCCAGAGAAGCCCTTGATGAGTACGAGAAGTGTGTGTGTGTTCTTGGCAGCTCCCACTGACAATTCTATGACTGATGGGTGAGTAACACCCCAATAATAATGATCATGGCAGCTAGCTCTTAGAGAGTGCTTTGAGGTTGGAAAGATGCCACACAAATATCTCATCTAATCCTCACAACAACCCTGGGAGGTAGATCCCATTATTATTATTCCCATTTTACATGTGAGGAAATGGAGGCAGATGGGGGTGACATGACTTACCCAAGGTTGCAGAGCTAATAACTATCTAAAGCAAGATTTGAACTTGGGTCTTCTTGACTCCAGATCCAGCTCTATCTACTGTGATACCTCAGGCTGGCCGGCTCACAAGACCAGAAGGACACAGGCTGGGTTGGCCTAGACCAATCTGGTTGCCTAGTCCCCAGCAGGAAGCCAGTGAGAGAGGGAGGAAAGGAAGGGAGGAAGAGGGCTGAGATAAGGCCCTCTGGACAAGGAGGTCTCCTTCTATCCTGCCCAGGCTACAGCAGTCAGCTGGGGGTGCTGGGGGGCTGCAATCAGGGGAATCTGCTGAGAGGAGATGCCTAGGGAGCCAGACACCTTCTCTGGGTCTGGGCAGGGCTGTGGCTCTGGGGCCAGCTCTCCCATTTCCCTGGGGAAGAAGGCAAATGAAGGTCCCAGGCTCAGACTGGGGTGGAGCCCGGCAAGGGCCCACAGCGAGGGGGAGACCTGGCAGAAGACATTCTCCCTTAGCAGGTCTGAGGCACCCTGCCTCAGATCTAGAAGGCATGTGATGGAGAGCATCTAATCAAACCTACCTATTTTACAGATGGGGAAACTGAGGACTGGAAGATAGGAAGCAACTCCCCAGAGGTCCCAGCAAGATTCCCCCAGGGCCCCAACAAGGGTCCAGCCAAGGATGGACGAGGCTTGGGGTCCCATGTGGCCGAGGATGGTGATACCTCATGTTCTCTGCCTTGCAGGGGGAGGACAAGGTGTTCCGCCGCGCCCCCTCCTGGAGGAAACGCTTCCGGCCCCGGGACCCCCACGGAGGGATGCTCAGCACCTCAGCAGAGACCCTCCCCACCAGCTTCCGGGTCTCCACGCTGGGGCCCTTGCAGCCCCCGCCGGCTCCGCCAAAGAAGATGCTGCCAGAAGGTGAGCTGGCTGCAGGGGGTGGGGGGGGGACGCATCCCCCTGACACGCTCCCGGCCTCCCTCCTGGGAGGCAGGAGCCCCGGGTGGGCACCGGAGGTGAAGGTGGTGGCGGCGGTAGGGAGCCCCGGCCCTGCCGTTCACTTCCAAGGCTGGTCGCCAATCCCCGGCTTCCCGGTTCCCCTCGCTGACGCTAACTAATGGTCTGGCCCTGAGCCCCACCCCCGCGCTTGGCCCCATGGCCCACCTTGCGCACTAACCCTGCTCTGTGTGTTCTTGCTGCTTCTGACTCCTCCCAGCGGGGACACCAGGGTCACAGAGACTGGAGACCTCTACGGTTCGGACCTACTCCTGCTGAACTCCCCCCTACCTTCCCTACCCCGGGTCTGACGGGGGTGTGCCCGTGGCTCGGGGTAAGTGGGGTAGGCCTGTGCCAGCTGGGAATGGGCATGAGGGGCCATCCCTACCTGTGCCCGCACGGCCCCTCCCCGACACGGCCCGACCGCTCCTTGCCGTCTCCCGGGGTGCCCCTTCCCGATGAGCCCCAGATATCCCCCGGGAGAGCTGCCCGGCCTGTCCCCCTCGGTTCTGGCCTCCTCACACGCCTGCTTTGTGCCCCTCTCTCTCTGGCACGGGTCCGTGCACAGCGCCCTGCCTGGCTGTCCTCTGGCCTTTCCTGCCTCGCTTTGCTCTGGGGGTTGAGGGAGGCGGAGCCCTGGGGGTGGAGCGGGCGGGGGAGATCGGCAGCCCCTTCCCCGGCAGTCAGCCCCGCCTCTTCTAACCCTGTTCTCCCTTTCTTTCTCCGTGTCTGTCTTTCCTAGTTCATTCCCATTATCTCTATGGACACATGCTCTCCGCCTTCCGGGACTAGCCACGGCCCCAGCCGGCTTCCTCCTGGGCCTCAGCGGCCAGCCGGCTCCATCCCCTCCTGCTTGTTCCCTTTCCAGTAGTTCCCAGTCTTGTCTGTGACTTTCCAGTGGCCCCGGATCTCAGCATATATTCATTCTCTAGCGCTGACCCTCGTCCCTTTCGTCCGTGTGTTTCATGAGGCTTTGGCTGGGGCCTAGGTGTGCCAGGCTCAGCCTGCGGATGGGTCATTCTCTGACTGCAGGGGAGAGAAGGCAGCAAGCCCAGGGGGAAACTCCTCCTTCCCCTTCTGAATCCCTGACCTGTTCCCGGGACCCTGGAGCGTGTCCGCAGAGAAGTGTGGTCTCAGCCTCCTAACTTCTAGAGGAGCCTCTGGGCCTTGAGAGTGTTTCTGCCTAACAACTGATTTGGACACCCTGTGACAGCTTCTACATTAGCAATAGCCGGCAGAAATAGCTCTCAGGGCTTAGGGTTTCAAGGGACCTTGAAATCTTCCAATAAGGCAGGAGAACAGAGCAAAGGGCTTGCCCTAGGCTTGGGGCATGGGGAGAGTGAAATAGCAGGAATATTTCCACCACCAGATGAGGTTCCGTCTCAGTCTTTCTGGGATCCAAGCCCCAGGCTCTGGCCAAAGAGAATTGTAGGAAGAATGAGGTTGACCAGCAGGCCAGCTTGGGACCAGTGTGGGAAAAAGGATGAGAAGACATGAAATAGAAAACTGCAGGCCAAGAGTGTGTGTATGGGAAACCCCTTTCTTCAGTCAGATATTCAGGTAGGTGGGAGGGGAGAGCGGATGGTCTTCTGTTAGCAATAAGCCACATGTAGCCATGAGGGCCCTCTCCTCTCACTCCCCAGATTCTGGCAGGATGGCTGGGTTGGTGGATATTCTGGGTGTGTTCTTTTGGCAACGCTATCCTCAGAGAATATGCTAGAAGAATGCTGTAGCTTTACACTGGCTCAAAAAATTGGGGTTTGAAAGAGGAGCAGGCAAGGATTCTCCTCTGCGTCCTCCCCAAGGATGGAAGTAGGAAGGTGGGGGGGGAAGAAAAGAGGGATGAGGAGATCCGCTTCTCTGAAGATGGTAACTGTATCTGTATCCTTTTAGTCTTAAAATCTCATAGAAAATAACCCTAATTTCCAGTCTTCTGACTTGCCATAGATTCCTCCTTCCCTCTGTCCTGAGTCTGTTCTCTGTCCTGGGAGTGTCCCAGGAAGAGGAGTTCTCAGGAAACCCTCCTCCTCCTCCTATCCTTTTCCCACCAAGAGGTAGTGCAGGTGCCTAGAGTTTGTGTCAGTGGTGAGTGGCTGGTGTAGGGGGCAGGAGAGGGGAGCCCACGACTCGAGTTTTAGAGTAAGGAGTCGGAGAAAATGACCAGTTTCCAGGGACCTCTACAACCCCCTGTCCTTCCTGGGTCTCTCTCCAGAAGAGGGCTACAATTTTACCATTCTTCAGGTAGGCATTCCTGTGGGGCTTGAGCCAGTTTGCTGGTGTGTCTGCTTAGCTTTTGACCTGGGCGTAGATAAGAGACAGACTGAGGCAGTAGAGCTACCTGCCTACCTGGAGGGATGATGCCCCAGGAGGGGGCCCAGCATGGTGCTAGCTCTCAACCTGGTCCTTTGTTTGCTTTGTAATGGGAGGAAGAGGAACAATAAACCTCTGTCTGCCTGGATGGACACTTCTGCAGCCAGGAACCGATGTGCCTGCTCCTTTGGCGGTTTAGGCAAGTGGGAAGGAATCGTGCGGTACCTGTCCTCTCCAAGGGCCCTCCCCTCCCCTTTGGGACTTCTGTGCTCATATGGCACCTGCTCCCTTCCCACTGTGCTGATGGAGGTGGTGGAGCTGGAATGTTTAACCCGAAAATGAGTGGGAAGGAGACTAGGCAGAGAGAAGAAATTCTGTTACAAGACCAGACTTTGGGGTTCTAGAGTATTCAATGTTAAGATCCTGGGATTGGGCATCTAGGATCATGGGGACTGCAGCAACCTCTGAATCCTTTAAAGGACTTGATTATTTTTCTTTTGTAAACATCCCACTGTAAATGGGCTGTGCTGGATGAGAGACCAGGCCAACAGCTGCAGCTCCAGCCCCATCTCCCCAGGCCCTTAATGTTGACCTGCCCCAACTGGCCTGATCCCAGGTCTGGAGAGATTGAACACATCCTTCCAAGGGCTGTTGGGAAGGGGGGGGGGACCTGCGTCACGCTGTGGTAGTGGGGTGTTGTCTCAGTGTATACCTTGCCCAAGACTCAGTATCTTTTTTATTTGGAGAGTCGCTAGTGACCCCAGCCCCCTCACCAGCCTCTTCTGTCTCGTCAGGTCCTTCTTCCTCAGTACTGTATCAGATCACTGCATCAGGAATGGGTGTGCAGCGCCCCTCTGTGTGTGTGTGTGTGTGTATGTGTGTGTGTGGCAGGGGTGTGTATGTAACAATAAACAACCTGGTTTTAAAACAACCTACGCATTGCCTCTGGTCCTCTTGAATGTCACTGTTGTTCTGGGGTTTGAGCTCCCTGGAGGCTGCTTTGGGGCTGAAATTCCGGTAGTTAAAATAAGGCTTTTTATTCCATCAAGAGCCTGCTGGTCTGCCCATCACCTCGCTCTCTCTCCAGAGAGAAGGCTGAGGATATGGGGGACGAAGACAAGGAAGGGAAAGAGTGTGCTTTGGAATGTGGAATCACACCAAGGAAGAAGGTAACCAGCTTCCACCATCTGTGTGCAGGACAGAACTGAAGACCATGGGCTGGAGTGGCACTAGAGAGGCCCTGAAGCTGGATCTCAGGAAGAATTGCTTTCTGGGCAAGAGTGTTCGTCCCCACGTCAGGCTGCCTAGAGAGCTGGGTCCAAGAATGTGAGAAATCCCTGGTTCTTGCCCTTAGTCAGAGGAGCTTCAGGTTAAACTTGCCCAGCAGCAGGGAGGTTGACTGGTAGCTCTTTGGCACAAACAACCAACCCAGTGATTCTGTGACTTTCCTTCCCTGAGTCTCCTCCTTATAAAAGAAGAGAAACTGAGGAAGAGAAGGGTAAGGGCATGGGCCTCTGAAGATACATATTCAAATGAAGTGGGGATGAGAACAAGACCCTTGCCTTCCAGACGGCCCCCAAGACCCCAGCATACAATTAGGATTTCCGCTGAGGGCTCCATCTAGGTAAAGAATTCCAGAGGGCTCCAAGTATTCCTGCAGTCATTTGCAGGCACTTTACCCAGCTAAACCATCATTTCCATTCCCCTGATAGTTGTCATATTCTATTCCCTATTCCTTCTCATCCGCCCCGGCATCCACCCCCAGTTTTCCATCCACTAGATAGATTCTTATGACAGAGAAGGAAGAGATGTACCCAGCTAGGGGAGTGGAGCCACCTGCAGAGGCTCACAGGTAGATTCCCGTCCTCCCAGGGCCATCAGGAACCTCGGCAGCGAGATGATTGTAGGCACAGCAGTCTGTAAACCTGGAAGTGCCCCATAACTGGAAGCTGTGATGATTATTACTTCCTTAGGATCCACTCAGCTGCCATGGAAGCCCTGGATTTCTGGGCACTGGCAGAATTGAGTAAGGGATTTATTTACAAAGTATTGGTCAAATTTACAAGCGTCTGCAAGGATGTTGAAATCAGTGCTCAACAGTTAGACTGCTTTCTAATCTAAATGAATTTCCATTCTCAACCCTCTCTAGGACTGAGCCCAGCCATTTTTTTTTGTCAGGGAGTAACATTCCTTTCCCCTTTCTCCGGATCTCCTGGCAGACTCCTTCTTTCTTATTCCTATTGTGGTCTCTATCCTCCTTTCCCTCTGCCTCTCTTTGGAAGAAGAAGCAACAACATCCCATTCCAACCCCTTAGCATACACCGTCTCTAAGTCAGCAAGGAGTCCACTCCATATGTACCCGGGAATAAAAGTCATACCTTGCCTGTTTCCTATGGTTATGTGATTCTTACACTTCATATGTCATTTTGTTGGGGGCAGCTGGGTGGCTCAGTGGATTGAGTCAGGCCTAGAGACTCAAGGTCCTGGGTTCAAATCTGACCTTGGACACTTCCTAGCTTTTGTCACAAGTACTAAGTGCCAAATGTGTGGTACAGATGAATGCCATGGGAGGCAGAGATCCTCCTGGGGACTGGAGCAGGAGGGGAAAGTTTTATGAAGGAGATGGAAGTTAATATGAGTCCTAAAGGGTACGTAGGAATAGACTAACTGGAGAGAAAAGTTATTGTAGTACAGTGTAGTGGTTCTCAAACTTTTTGGTCCCAGGACTCATTTATTCTCAAAAAAATTATTGAGGACCTCCTCCAAAGGGTTTTTATTTGTGGGGTCCTATCTGTTGATGTGTGTTGTTTCAGAAACTCAAACATTACACATTACAAAAGTAGTTTTGACTTTGTTGTCCCCCCAAAACTGCCTTGGGAACTTCCAGGGGTCCCCAGACCTTAGTTTGAAAACTGCTAGTATTGTAGGAAGAGAATATTGGTGGTCTGGAGCTAGATGAACCCAATTTAAATCCTATCTCCAGTACTTATTTGCTTAATAGCCACAGTCAGAACTCTCTGATCCTTAATTTCCTTGGGCTTGAAGCGATGGAGTTGGACTATGTGATGCTTAAAGTTCCTCTAAATCAATATGAGTCAGTGAGAATGTTTGGCGGTGACTGTGGCACCCAGAACCAGCCACTGTTCCCAAGATGGTCTGCCAAAGGCAGTCTGGTGGGGGCATCTAGCCAGCTCCCAAGCCCTGGAAGCTCTTTTACAGGAGCACCCAAGATCCCATCTCTTTGGGACTGCTCTGTGATCTCAGAGTTTTCAAACAAGCGAACAGCATCTGAAAAGTTCTTGACAGGCTAGATCACTGGACTGAATCTGAGATGAAATTTAATAAAAATAAACATCAAGTCTTACAAAAATTCAGTCTTACAAGGACAAGATCGGAGAGGCATGGCTAGATGGCAGTTTGTCCAAGAAGGATCTGGAAGTTTTGGTGAACTCTGAGCTCTGTTTAGATCTCCTTCCAAGCTGATGTTGAACCATGACTTTCATTCTGGCCAGTTGACCATTCCTTAATGCATGTCCATGTGTTATCAGGGAGATCCAAGTTCAAATCCCACTTTGGACAGGTCACTCTAGGCAAATCACTTTAAAAAAAACAACCACCCTTTTCCTGCCTCAGTTTCCTCATCTGTAAAATGGGGACTAATAAGAGCACCTACCTCCCAGAGTTGTGAGGAACAAATGTGATAATATTTGTAAATCACTTTGGAAATGTCAAAGTAATATAAAAGTGTATAAGAATAATATGAGATATTAATAAATCAAAACCTAATCATGATCCCAAAGAAAAGATGAGAGAATATTTCCCTTCTCATGGCAGAGGCTTGAGGCAAAACATTATATACACTGTCAGATAACCCCACTATGTTCACTTACATAACTCAAATGGGGCTTCTTTCCACCTACATGTTTTTCTTTCCTACAAGGCATCATGGTACAGTGAAAAGAGTCTTATCTTTCTCTGGAATCAGAGGACCTCAGTTGGGTGGGCTTGGAGTCAGGAAGACTTGAGAGTTCAAATCTGGCCTCAAACACTTACTAGCTGTGTGACCCCGAGCAAACCACATAGCCCTTGCCCATCTCAGTTTCCTCATCTGTAAAATGGGGATGACAGCAGTTCCCTCCTCCCACAGTGGTTGTGAGCACCAAATAAGATAATCTTTGTAATTCTCTTAGCACGGTGCCTGGCGCAGAGTAGGCTCCTCACAGATGTTTATTTCCTCCTTTGGTTCATATCCTGACTGATGCTCATGACCAGTGTGACCTTAGGGAAGTCCCTTAAACCTTCAGTCCTCAGTTTTTTTTGCCTGTGAAATGACTACATTGAACTAAATGGCTTCCGAGCATCAAATGAGATATTTGTAACATGCCTAGCACAGTCCTTGGCACATAGTGAGTGCTATGTACATGTAAAAATAAATATATAATAATGATAATATATAACATTAAATAATAACATGTAAATATAAATAATAATAAATATAAATAAAAGTGCTCAATAAATATTCCCTTCCTCCTTACCCCCATACCTTCTAGGTGCCTTCCAGCTCTACAACTGTGACATCAGAGAAAGACAGTTCCTAAGGTGTGGAGGATGAGGGGAGAACAATGGCAGGTCATAGTACTAGAAATGATTGGAATGTAAAAACAAGAGGCATGAATCTTTTTTTTTTTTAAAGAACAGAATGAGATATTTTATTCAATGCTTTGTTAAGATTCAGATGAACTCAGTGGAAAAGCGAAGCAGCCTTGAAGATGGGAGGTCCTGGGTTCCATTTTTGGCATTAGGCACTTCCCAGCTGGGTGACCCCTACTGCCTAGTCCTTGGAAATCTAGAAGGCAGCTGGGTGGCTCAGTGGATAGAGTGGATAGAGCCTGGAGACAAGAGATCCTGGGTTCAAATCTGACCTCAGACTCTTCCTAGTGGTGTGACCCTGGGCAAGTCACTTAACCCTTTTTGCCTAGCTCTTACCATTCTTCTGCCTTGGAATTGATACTTAGTATTGACTCTAAAATGGAAGGTAAGTGTTTAAAAAAATCTATGTTGGGTAGAATTATTTACCTTTGTAGCTTCAGCATTTCATGGTTGAGATTTTCTCTCCCTAGAATTTTAATCCATGGCATCCCTTTTCTGAACCCTTTAAAATTTGCCCTCCTCAAATCTGGGCTACCCATCAGGCTTTGTCATGTTTTCCTTTCCATTCCTGTTATAAACTCAACGAGGGAATGATGTATCCTCCCCATTTCTGCCTCAGGAAACAGTAACGTTCTCTGAGTGAGAATCAGACCAGAATAAATAGGATTCCCCTCCATTGGTTCCTGTACTTTTTAAAGGATAAAATTGTCAGGAAGGCAAGTCAGGCTGTCATCTGCTGCTATGCTTTAGTCAGAACTCCAGCAGTTTTGGGGAATAGTTGAAGTCTCCCATTATTACTCTTTTTATCATACCGCTTGCCAAATCTGTGATTTTTGGGGGGTGATGTTTCTTTCTTATTTTTTAAACCCTTAGCTTCTATTTTAGAATTAATACTGCATATTGGTTCTAAGGCAGAAGAGCAGTAAGGGCTAGGCAATGGGGGTGAAGTGACTTGCCCAGGGTCACGTGTGATAATTTTGAACCCTGTATCTGTTACCTCCTTTCTATGTAGCTGGTCTGTAACGTGACATCTCTTGCATCTTTGTCCTCTTCTCTAACATGACAACCACCATAGTTCAGGCCCTCATGACCCTTTCCCTAGACTATTTCAACAACCACCTCACTGGATCCTCAGCTTCCAGGAATAATAGCTAACATTTTACATAGTGACTTCAGGTTTGCAAAGCACTTTACAAATTGTATCTCATTCAACCCTCCCAACAACCTCAAGAGGTGTTTTGTTGTTCAGTTGTATTTCAGTCATGTCCAATTCTCTGTGACCCCATTTGGGGTTTTCTTGGCAAAGATACTGGAGTGGTTGGCCATTTCCTTCTCCAGCTCATTTTATAAAGGAGGAAACTGAAGTGACTTGCCCAGGGTGACACAGTAAGTGTCTGAGTTCAAATTTGAACTCAGATGAATCTTCCTAACTCCAGATGCTACATTATCCCTATTTTATAGATAAAGAAACTGAAGTTAAGTAACTTGCCCAGGGTTACACAGCTGGTAAGTGTCTCTGAGGCAGAATTTGAACTCAGGTCTTCCTGGCTCCAGGTCCATCATTCTATCCATGTGCCACCCAGCTGCTTCAGAGTCTGGCCCTTTTCCAAGTCATCTTCCACCCAGCTGCCAAAATCATTTTCCTAGAGCACAAGGCTGACTTTTTTATTCTTCTGCTCAGAGGCAATAGAGATTGCTTTTAGGATAAAATGCAAACTTTTCAGATTGGCATTTAAGATCTGTTACAATTTGGCTCCTGCCTCTCTTTCCAGGCTGGTAGCCCGTTACTCGTCTTCATGTGTGCCGGGTGCCTGCCAGACTAGACTGTTGTATGTTTCCTGCGCTGTCCCCAAATATAATTCCCTCTGTTCCTTCCAGACAGTTTCTATTGCTTTCCACCATTCCAGCCAGATCTGCTTGCTATTTGCTAGTTTCAACATTTCAGCTCCAACCTACATGCATTTTTCCAAAGGCAGCTGGGGGCTGTATAGCGCCATCCCCACCTGGCCTTGAATGAACTTCTTGTTCAACCCCACCTTTTAGAGCCCTGAGCTTTCTTTGAGGTCCATCCACATGCCATGTTCTGGGGCATGTGCTTTCCTGACCTTTTGTAGAACTTTCTCTGACCCTTTCAAATGATTATGAATATATTTATCTGTCAATTAAAAATAATAATGTGGCCAATTTTCTGAGCAGAAAGGGGAGTAGCTGGATGGCTCAGTGGATGGAGAGCCAGGCCTAGAGATGGAAGGTCTTAGGTTTAAATCTGGTCTCAGACACTTCTTGGCTATATGACCCTGGGCAAGTCACTTAACCCCTATTGCCTAACCCTTACTATTCTTCTGCCTTGGATCTAATATACTGTATCCATTCTAGGGTGGAAAGTAAGGGTTTAAAAAAATAAACAGTAAATAATGCTGATAAAATAAGATGAATGATTATCTGAAAACTTAAGTATAAATATGGCTCTAATTAATACATTTCTTAGTGTCTGATATTTATGGGTTTGCAAATGTGACATTATTGGAAAGTAATAAACTTCTTTTTAATAGTCTATAATTCATGATAATCCCAAAGAAATCTGAATCTCAGAGTGTGTGTGTGGGGTGTTATTTAAGAAAACTCAAAATTCTGGCTAATGTCAACATTCCCAAGTTAGTCATCACATTATTTCTAAAACACTGTCTGACCCCTTTTAACACTGGCTGATGAGCTGGAGTTTCAATTATTCTGTCTGATTTTTTAAAAAAATGAATAACGTTTGGGGGCAGCTAGGTGGCTCAGTGGATTGAGAGCCAGGCCTAGAGATGGGATTTTCTGTGATCAAATCTGACCTCTGCCATTTCCTAGTTGTGTGATCCTGGGTAAGTCATTTAACCCCAGTTGCCTAGCCCTTCCCACTCTTTTGTCTTGGAAGCAAGTATTGATTCTAAGGGGGAAAGTAAGAGTTTAAAACAAAACAAAAACAAACAAAGGAACAACCCCAAACAAGAAAACCTTTTCTATCCCTTAAATAATTACTCTTTGACACCTTCAGCTGTTGGACTAATGGCAAAGATCAGTACATCTCATGATCTCGAGTTGGGGGAAAAGTAAGGGAAGAGATGTGTTTCTGTACTGAAAGAAAAGAGGACATGTGATCACCTTCAGCCCTTATTTGGTTTAATCCCTATCCACTTCCCCATAGGACGCCTAGACCTTCTCTCCTAGGATTGTGAGAAGCCAAGAGAAGAACTAAAGGAAAGGTATGGGGAAAGAGAAGGTACCTTAAGTCCAACTGTGTTCCTTTGCTCATGAGGCACAGTGCTAAGAACATACGGAATGGGGTGACTAAAGTCATTGCCCCCCTATTCTGTCCTCCTAAGATTTACATATGTATGTTCCTCTAGTATAAAACACAAACGCTTCAGCTCTCCATAATAGAGTTCCCACTGTCCTTTTCAGGCATTTTATATTATTCTCCTTCCTAGGTTCATCTTTCTAACCAAATACCTGCTTGCTCTTTGCCAGTTTCAGCGTTCCCTCTCTAGCCTTTATGTCTTTGGATAGCTCGTTCCCCCTATCTAGAATGAATTCCCTTCTCATTTCCCATCTTCAACTCTCTTCAAAGGTCAGCTTAGGTGCTATCTCCTTCATGAAACCTATGTGTTCCCCACTCCCACCCCTCGGATGTTAGTGTCCCACCTTTGTAGATGGCCTTCTGTGTCCTTGACCTGTGCCCCCACTGTGGAATGACAGTGCCTCAAGGTAAGGGTCTATTTATTTTTACACTGGTTGCTCCAATGCCTCACATAGGTGCTTGATTGCACATGGCAGATATTTGATAAATGTTGAGTTGGAATGAATTAGGGAGTGGCATAACATGGAATGGAATGGGATGGAATACAGTGGAGTAGAATATTTGTCAGGGGCACACCCTGGTGCCCTTCATTTGTTTTATCTGAAACCTTTGTCAGGCTTTCCCAGGGAGGGTGGAAAGGCAGCAGTGGCCATAGTAGACCTGCCCTGGCTTTATCTCCCCGTGACCTTATGAAGATCTATGCCCCTAATTTTGTCTCTTCCCCCAAACTCCCTCCTCCCTCTCCCTTCCCTACCTTACTGCTTGAAACTCTACCCACGGGAATGTGGCCAGTTTTCTGAGCAGAAAGGAAAAGGGGAATGGGGGCTGCTGGCATCTTCTCCACCCCTCCTTCCCCCATGATTGTGTTCTTTAGACAGCTAGATTTTTATTCATTTTTATTTTTTAAAAAAAGGAAATCTAAATAAGTTAGCAAAAAATAACAAAACAATGACAAAACCACACAATGCTTAGTTAAAAAAAAGAGAAACAACCAATTCTTGAGATCCCCATTGCCATTTCTCCTGCTACCCCCACCCCAGCCTTCCCTAACCCCACTCTTGGGGGCCCTGACTTTGGTGCAAGGAGACATTGGTCAAATGTCAACTTTATAAAAACAAAACAAGGCAAAACAAAACAAGGCTAGGAGGATCCCAATAATAGCTTGGCCCCCAGGCATACCTGGATAGAGCATTTCCCCTATCTATGACGGGCCCAGCCCAGCCACTGGAATCAGGGAGAGATGAGAGCATATGGACCATACTGCCCAGGATCCTGGCCCCATCATTTACAATGTTTTTTGGGGGCAAGATGGAGAGGCATTTTGGAAAGGGGAGGTTGTTGAGCTGGTGTTCCCCTAGCTCAGGTTCACATGCAGGAGGGGGGCACCCAACATTCCCTGATTTCTCTCCCTGGAGAGAAGGGAGCTGAAAAAACCAGCCGAATGGAGAAGACGCTTCCCTCTGAAGGCTGTGATCCAACCTCTTAGAGATGAGGGAAAGTCTCTGAGACTTGGTAGCTCCAGTGGGTGGCCTCCTGGTTTTGGAACATCCAAGGCTATGAGATCTCTGCTTTGGAGGCAGTAATATCCATGGCCCTGACCTCCTTGGAGAGCTTCCCCACCTCACACCCAGCCTCAGTTTGGTATGGCTTCATCTGGAAAGGCCACAGAAACATCTTCCACCGTGATGCTGTCCACGATAGAAGTGAGGGAGTGCAGGTTGTGGGCGTCAGAGGCGTCATCTGGGAGCAGATGGTCTAGGACAGGGAGAAGAACGTAGAATATTATCTCTAGGCTGGGGGCAGAGTGGAATTTGGAACCCAGAAAAGGGGAGGAACCATCCTAGACTAATGGAATGAGATAAGCACAAGGAGTCCTTACCCTAAACGTGCCATCTCTATGTGCTCACGTGAATGTGTGCAAATGCATAGATAGGAGTAGGAAATCCGGTTAGGCTGGAGGATTCTCAGGCTCCATGGGACAAGTATACTCTTTTTGCCTGGGGGAAGGTCCAAAGACTCTAGTGGGGTGAGAGTGAGATGGCAGAAGGGGAGAGGGGAAGAAAGGACACAAGCCTCTCTTCTGACCAGTCCTCGGGTTTGCCTAGGGCAGGGACGGCTGATCCCTGGGGTCAGAGGGACTGAGGCAATAGGGTTGAGATACCAAGAGTGGGATAGAAACTGCAGTCTTTAGATTGGGAGAACTGGGGCTTTAGGGTGCGATTGGAAACTTACCCCCAGGGTTGCCACCAAACTCCAGTGTAGTGCCCCACTCAGGACTGCAGGAGGTACTGTGGGGGCTGCATTCATTGGGCACCTGTTAGACAGGGTTAGGGCATGGTGAGGAAACGGCAGGCATAAAAAACATTCCAATTCCCCAAGGGTTCCCCCTTTTCACTAACCCAGAAGAACCAGAACAAAGATCCCAGGGTCTGTGGCTCAGGCTACACAATCCCACTGGTAGGGGGAAATGCCCAGGCGATACTACTACTTAAATTTGACTCCAAGCATCTCCAAGTCCAGCTAACTGTTTACAGGTGCCATTGATTAGTTTGGGCTCTCTAATCTTCTGCTGTGAAAATTGCCCTTGCCGGGGAGCCCAGAACACAGGATTCTCATTGTAGTCGTCTTTAGTCAGCAGCCTTCCCATAGTTCTCCTCACTCTGTCCTTATATCCTATAGCTATGGTGCCAGTGTGGTGAACCTACTTGACATCCCTGTGCTTCTGACTCCTAATCTAGAGGGCTGGAATTTGCCATGAGGAAAGAGGGTTCTTTCTCTTCTTGTCTTGCAAAACAGACCCCCCCACACACCTTCCTTGGGAAACTGGGGTTTTTCCTCCCTGCTCAGCAGTTATCTCCTGGTCCCCTCCCTCTCTGGACTGGGGCAGAGCAGGCTTGAACTCCATGCACTTGTCACAGACTGCTGACACCAGAATCCTCTGCTAAATGCTCAAATCAATATGCTTGACTCCGTCTCCAAGCCCCTGTGCCAGTCTTTCCTCACATCAACCTCGAATGCCTTAATGCCTTTAACCCCCTCCTACTTGAGGTCATCCCATCCAAGGCCCCCTCCCCAACCCCAGATCTGCCCCCGGGGGGCCTTTTTAAGTTCTCCCCCCTCTCCAGCCTCCCATTTTAGCATCCCTCCCCCACCCTGTTGGTTAAGGATCGGAGCAGAGGGGAGCATACAGACACTCAGCAGCGACAGCCAAGCATCTTCCTACCTGTCCTAGCTGCCTGACTTCTCTCCCTTCCATTGCAAAATGCCCCGTCCCTGCTTTTGGACGTCGAACCGTCCCGGTGCAGCACTTACCCCTGGCTGAGGGCCCCCCGTGCGGTAGCACGCCAGGTCGCGCTCCTCCTGGTTGAGGGAGCTGAGCAGGGTCTGGAGGCGCTCGATGTACTGGATGGCACTGCGCAGGATCTCCACCTTGGGCAGCCGCTGGTTGGGGTTGAGCAGGGTGCTCCTCTTGAGGGCCTCAAAGGCCTCGTTCACCTTCTTGAGTCTCCGCTTCTCCCTCAGCGTCGCTGCCCGTCTTCGATCCACAGAAACCGTCTTGCGCTTACACACCTTACAGGCCCAGGGCAAGCACTGGCCAGGGCAGTGCTCCGAGGCCGCAGAGCCCTTCTCCTCCAGCGGGACCCGGCCATCAGGGCCAAGGCCAAGGTCAGCCCGCTCATAGCTTGGGGGCTCGAAGCCCTGGAGCCGCACAGGCAGGTAGTTTTCACTCTCATAGAAGCGGGGCTCCGGGTAGAAGTAGGGAGAAGTCTCGTAGAGCTCCATGGGGTCGGGAGATGTTTGCTCTTGCCACCAGCCCCCAGGCTCCTGCAACCCCTCAAACCCCTCACGCCAACTGCCCGGTGCCATTTAAACCCTTCCCGCTGGCATGGAATCAGAGATAAATATAGCCGACCCCTTGGAAACCTGAGCCTCCCTCTAAGCTGTTGCTGCACATCAGGACATTTACAGTGGATTAGATGTGATTCCCCCTTCCCTCTCCCCCCTCCCTCTGCCCCCCCTGTCCCCTACCCCAGGCCAGCCTGCCCCAAGCAGGTCCAGTGGCTCCTGTGCACGAGGAGGGAGGGAGGGAGGGAGGCCGTCGGTGTAATTTGATTAGTTTTCGTTTCTCTGAAGCCCCTGTGGGGCAAGGGAGGCGGGGAAGGCTGCACAGCATTCTTTCCTCATCTGCTCCTTTCAATTATGCCTAGCCAGGCAGCCTGCCCCCCCCCCCTTCCCCGCCAGGGCCCTAAAGCACAAGTCAGAGAGGAGAGGGGGTGGGCGCTGCCTGGAAGGGACCTGGAGAGACCCTCTCACCCACACCTCTGCCTTCCAAAGGAAGCTCCTGTAATCATCCCAATCTCCCCATATTTTGTCCCTGTTGTAAAGACACCAGTCTAGAGAAGGAGATGCCGTGAGCTCTTTGTGCTTCTTAAAAGTCACACAGCCTACCTTGGGCAACTTACCAGTCCTGGCCAAGCCTCAGTTTCCTCATTTGAGATAGAAAGTTAAATCTCCCTGACTCTTCAGTTGTATGACACGATTCATAAGGCGTTGTGGCCAGAAAGTCCTTCCTTATGTCTCACCCTTCTGTTTTGTTGGAGTGTAAGCCAGGAACTTCTTGGTAGGTTCTCAGAAGGGGAAGGAAGCCAGCTGATGCCTGTCTGGGGACACAATGGAATCTGGGGGCTTTACAAAGGCTTCCTGGCTCTCACTTTTTTTCTCCCCAAAATGACTTTGACATCCTTCTCTGCTTCTGTCCAAGGGTATATTCTAAGGCATGGGGGCAGAACTAGAAAAGCAATCTCCTTGCTCCAGCCTGTCTGGACGAGAACTTTCTTTTGAACACAAAATTTCAGCAGTGTAGCCGCTGTTACCCATTGTAACAGGAGCCATTGGGATCTAATTATCCTCTTACTCTGGCCCACTCCCCAGCCAACCTGAAGGCACTTTGCTTCTCTTCCTAATCAGGGGAAGCCCCGCTTCCAGTGGGTCATTGGAATGGTTCTGGCTGCAGTGGGAAGGTGGGGATTAGAAGGCTGGAAGCTTAGAGATGAAAGAAAGCAAGATCCTTCAAATCTCACCTTCCCTCCAAGCCCTAATTGACTTTTCCAGTTGGCAGCAGCCTCTCCCCTCCTCTCAACCCCTGTACCATCTCATAGGCTTCATAGGAGAAGGGCCTTCAAGAACATCTAAGCCAAATCCCTCATCACATACTGTCTTTGCCACACAGGTACTTAGCATGTTCTGCTCTGGACTGTTAATAATCTGGTGTCATATATCATATGGAGGAAGTATTGCATTTATTTCCCACAGCTCCAGAGGGTCGAACCAGGATCGATCAATGGAAGTTTCAAGGAGACAGATTTTTGGTTCCATAATGCAAAAACCTTTCTACAGAACAATGAGAACTGTCTGATACCCAGGAAGAAACAACTTGCTTCCTGTCAGGGATGTCATGGAGTGTATTCCTGGACTGGGTAGAGATCACCCTTCAGAGCTATGTCCCAATTCTAAGGTTGCATCATCCTGTGATTCCAGAATGGAAGCTTCCACAAAGGGACTGCCTGACTTTTTTTTTATCTTGTGCCTAGCACAGTTCCTGGAACACAGTAGGCCTTTCATAAATGCTTGCTTGTGGATTCTGTCACCCTTGATTGATTGTGAAGACAGATACCATGCCTTAAGCATCTTTCTGTCTCTCCCAGTCTCACTCAGCCCATTTGCTTTGTACATAGAGTAGGAGGGGCTAAGTAAGTGGTAGTTGAATGAATGAATAAAGGAACCAGAGGAACCTGCCCCTCTTCCTTGGCCTTCCACTGGCTTAGTAACAACTAGCTTTTCCATCTCAAGTTGACCTAATAATTCCCCCTGACATGTTCCCTCATGATAATCATGACTACTTAGATAGTATTTGAAAATTTATAAAGCACTTTCTTCAGAAAAACTCTGGGAGACTGGGAAAAAGGGCTTCCTTATCTTTATTTTATAGATGAGGAGGCTGAGGTTTGATAAGTTAAATGATTTCCATATAGTAAGGATAAGAGTTGGAATCCAAACACAGGTCTCTTTTTTTTTTCTTAAACCCTGACCTTTCATCTTGGAATCAATATTGATGCCAAGGCAGAAGAGTGGTAAGGGATTAAAGTGACTTGTCCAGGATCACATAGCTAGGAAGGGTCCGAGGTCAGATTTGAACCCAGGATCTCCCATGTCTAAGCCTGGCTCTCTATCCATTGAGCCATTTAACTGCCCCCTTCCCTCTTATCATTACTCTTATCATTACAATACACCACCCCTTCAGTATTGCCTCTTTTCCCAGGCAGTCATTCATTGAGGTGTTTTTTTTTTTCCCCCTAAGGTTAAACATATCCTTTTCCATTAAAGGCTAAGGGCAAAGAGCAAGGATGGAACCATGAGTGGGGATCATGCATTGCAGTGAGGAAAAGAGAAATAGGTCAGGGAGTTGACACTAAATGAAAAACATCACTGGCATACAAATATCTATCACGTTTGGGGCCAAGAGCTAGGGCCATTTGGATAAAAGCCCTGTGGTGGGTTCTCCTCTCTCTCTCTGTCTCTCTCTCTGTCTCTCTCTGTCTCTGTCTCTGTCTCTGTCTCTGTCTGTCTGTCTGTCTGTCTTTCTCTCTCTCTCTCTCTCTCTCTCTCTCTCTCTCTCTCTCTCTCTCTCTCTCTGTCTCTCTCTCATCTATATGTTCTCAATCCAGGAGGCAGCAGTTACTCTCAAGGGTGTTGAGAAACTCTAGGAGAATATGAGTTTTGTGTCAAGTCCTTTACACAAAGGTCAGTAGAATGAATGGAAAAGACTCTGGGATTTGCAGAGAGGGGATTGTGGAGCCAATTCTGTCTGCCTCTTACTCATTTGTGAAATGGGAGTGCCATACAACAGCATTTGCCTTTGGCATGAAAAAGCTGAAGGTTTTTGCATAACTGTTCTTCATGATACTAAAGGTTGGAGGCATGTTTCCAAGGTTGTAGCCTTGGGCAGCAGCAGTTAAGACAAGCTGATTGGATTGCTGGGTGGACACCTGGTGAACATTTGAGTTCAGACCATAGCTCTCTGACTAACTTGCTGTGTGACCTTAAATAAGTCACAATCTCTTTGAGTCTCACTCTCTTTATCTTAGCGTGAAGGGGTTCAACCATAATTTCACAATATGGCGGCCAAAAAAATTCATGTGAATTTTACCTGCATTCCAAGAGGCCTTGTTTCCAGGAAGATGGAGGTAATGACATTTCCATTGTCAGTAATGTCAGAAGATGCCAGTCCCCTTGGTCAGACCCTACCTGGAGCATGGCATTTGGTTCTGAGCAGTGCATTAAAGGAAAGGCTTGAATAGGCTCAAGAGCATCTCAAGAGGGGTAACCAAGCTGGTGAAGGGCCTTGAGTTCATGCCACATGAGGATCCCTGGAAAGCACTGGGACTGTTTGCCCCAGAGAAGTGTCAGGAAGACATGAGATCTATCTCCAAGTACTTGAAAAGTTAGATGGATTCTTGTAAGAGAGATTTGCTTTGTTTGACCCAAGAGGGCAGAACCAGGAGCCAGGGGAGGACATCAGGAAGAGGCAAATTTAGACTTGCTCTCAGAATGACAATAATTTGAGTTGCACCAAGGTGGGATGAGCTGTCCTTAAAGATGGTGGGTTCTTCAAGCAAAGGCTGCTTGACAAGTTGTCTGGATGCCTGAGGGGGAGAATCTTTCTCTGATTGGGGCCAGTCAGATCCCTTCAACTCAGAAATCCTGCGACCAGATAAATCAGGTCCAAATCTAAGGTCACAATGATGTTTATGGTCTATAAATCCTTTCTGGAATAACTGCAGAAATAACCAAGGAGAGACAGTTAGAAGTGTTTGTACAACTGGCCTTCAGGAGCCCCATGTTCCTCTCAACATCACCTCTCTCTTCTTTTTTAGCCTGCGTTTACTAAAAAAAATCTTTACCTTCCATCTTGGAATTACTACTAGTTATTGGTTCCAACAAGAGCAGTAAAGGCTAGGTAATTGGGGTTGTTACCTGCAGAATATCCTGTCTCCAGGCCTGGCTCTCAATCCACTGAGTCTTTGGAGCTGAACTTGCTTCTAGATAGGATTCATTGAGGGATTACCTGGCATGAGGTAGTAGGAGGGCTGAGTTTGAATCTTGGCTAAGTCATGTTCACTTGTGTGACCTTATCCTCATCTGTAAAATGAAGGGAAGGGATTGGACAATATGGTCTCTAAGGCCTGTGAATAAAATAAAAGAATAAAAGAAAGAAAACAACGATTACCACCATTCCTGACTAGGGTTTCAACACTAGGATTTAGAGTAGAAGGGGTCATTTAGAGATCCTCTTGGCTAACCCCTCAGTTTCTTCATCTGTGAGATGGGGATAATAATAGCACCTACCTCCTATGATTGGTGGTGTGAGTCTCAAATAAGATATTTGTAAAAGCCTTTGCAAACCTAAAAGTACTATAAAACTTCTTGTTGCTATTCAGAAAACAGAGGCCAAGAGATTGGAAATGACTAAGGTCACAGAGCTTAAATAGGTAGCAGAGTTGAAATGTGAACCCAACACTTCTGACATTAAATCCAGTGGTCTCTACTACACTGTTGACTTTACTTGACTTCTCTAGCCTCACTCCATACCAGCATTAAAAACCTCTGACACTGAATACTTCACCCCCACTACACACATACATATATATCCATACATATATGGTCTGCATTCCTGCCCTACTCACTTGCAGATAAAATGCTAACAAGTTCTATTACAGGGTGCTTTAAATTTTTTTTTAAACCTTTACCTTCCATCTTAGAATCAATACTGCATATTGGTTCTAAGGCAGATGATCAGTAAGGGTTTTCTAGTTTGAATTCAGATTTGAACCCAGGACCTTTTGTCTCTAGACCTGACTATCTATCCACTGAGCCACCTAGCTCTCCCCATACAGGATGCTTTACAATGACAAAGGACTTTTACATCATTTTCAGAGTGTGAATAAGGAAAAAAGAAAGAGAGAGAGAGGAGAAGGGAAAAGAGAAAGGAGAGAGGGAGGAGAAAGGGAAAAAGAGAGGAAGGAGAGAGAGAAAAGAAAAAGATGGAAAGATGAGAGGGAGAAGAAAAAGATATTGAGAGAGAAGAAAGAGAATGAGAACAAAAGAGTGAGACAAAGATGGAGAGAAATTGAATTTAGACAAACTCTGTGATCTGTTTGGGGTCACAGGAATAGGATTCCTTGTTTGCCCTCTGGACCCTGCTTTATCACAGCAAGCCCAGTGATCCTTCCACTATACCACACTGTCTCTCAAGGAATGTCCATACAAATAACTCCCTCATCCCTCCATGGAGCCACAGAGATGCATCAGAATATCCACTTTAAGACAGGGTGAGAGGCTCTTTGGCTTTATTAGAGAGGAGATACAGATAGGAAGTAAGGAAAGACAAGGGCTTTCCTTGTCTTTCCCCCCCAACAGGAGGGAATGGGAAAACAAGTGGGGAGAGGGGATGAGAGAGAGTATGAGTGGGTGAATGGACTGTAGAATACTGGTTAAGAAGGGAATTTCTAAGGATTTTTAAAGTGATGAGCTTAAAATTGCCACAAATTTTTGAAAAGTAAAATCTTAAATATTACCCCCTTTAAGAAGACTTCTGTGTATTCATAGCTGCACTCTTTGTGATGGCCAAAAATTGGAAAATGAGGGGATGCCCCTCAATTGGGGAATGGCTGAGCAAATTGTGGTATCTGTTGGTGATGGAATACTACTGTGCTAAAAGGAATAATGAAGTGGAGGAACTCCATGGAGTCTGGAACAACCTCCAGGAAGTGATGCAGAGCAAAAGGAGCAGAACCAGGAGAACAATGTACACAGAGACTAATACATTGTGGTACAATCGAAGGTAATGGACTTCTCCATTAGGGTCAATGCAATGTCCCTGAACAATCTGCAGGGATCTAAAAAACACTATCCACAAGCAGAGGATAAACTGTGGGAGTAGAAACACCGAGGAAAAGCAACTGCCTGACTACAGGGGTGGACGGGATATGACTGAGGAGAGACTCTAAATGAACACTCTGATGCAAATACCAACAACACGGAAATGGGTTCGAGTCAAGAACACATGTGATAACCAGTGGAATTGTGCGTCGGCTGTGGGAGTGGTGGTGGGAGGGGGGGAGGGAAGAAAAGAAAATGATCTTTGTTTCCAATGAATAATGTTTGGAAATGACCAAATAAAATAATGTTAAAAAAAAAGAAGACTTCTGTGATTTCTACTCCCCCATCCATTGCCAGTAGGTGCAAAAGCATGATATTCTTTCAGGGCCATAACTAGCAATTTTGGTGCCCGAGACAAACTGGGGGAAAGAGGAAGAGCTTTCAGAGAGAATTCCTCTGGTCAGAAGCTTCCGGGGGGTGGGGGGGATAGAGGCCACAGGATGCCCCTTAGCTGCTGATGGGGAGGGGGGGGTCTCCAAGAAGAGGTTCAGGTAATTCTGTATCAGGGAGGAGTTTACTTGTGGGTGTAGGAAAGCTTCAGGATCCCATCTTAAATCCCCTGAGATAAGGACACAGAGGTCAGTACTCCCAGTTAGGTTCAGTAACACCACTGAGTGTCCTATCCCCCAGAGAATAACCTGCATCCTATTTCCCCAGACCCCAGGAAGATGTGGATGGGGGAAGAGGGCACAGACTGGGATATGGCATTTTGTTCTGCACCCTTTGGATATACTAGTATTCTCTCCATGTGTCATTTTCCTACTGGATATAAGCTCTGAGAGCACAGGGATTCTTTATTTTCTTCATTTTTTTTAAACCCTTACTTTCTGTGTTAGAATCAATACTGTGGATTTGTTCCAAGGCAGAAAAGCAGTAAAGAATAGGCAATAGGGGTTAAGTGACTTGCCCAGGGTCACACAGCTAGGAAATGTCTGAGTCCACATTTGAACCCAGGACCTTCTGTCTCTAGACTTGGCTCTCCATCCACTGAGTCACCCAGCTGCTCCCTCATAGGGATTATTTCTTTTCTTTTCTTTTTTTTAAACTCCTACCTTCTTAGAATCAACACTGTGGATTTGTTTCAAGGCAGAAAATCAGTAAAGAATAGGCATTGGGGGTTAAGTGACTTGCCCAGGGTCATCAAGCTAAGGAAGTGTCTGAGGCCAGATTTGAACCTAGAACCTTCTGTCTCTAGGTCTGGATCTCCATCCACTGAGCCCTGAGCTGCCCCCTTACAGGGATTATTTCTTAACTAAACTTTCTCACCTACTGCTTAGCATAGTGTCTACTGACAGCAGATGCTTAATAAATTGTTCAAAGTGTTGTCAGAGAAAAGCACTTACCATCTGTGCACATTTTAAAAAACCCTTCCCTTTTTGTCTTAGTACCAATTCTAAGACAGAAGCGTGGTAAGGGCTAAGCAATCGGGGTCAAGTGACTTACCTAGGGTCTCTAGATTAGATAGGGTCAAAGCTAGGTAGTGTCTGAAGCCACATTTGAAACCAGCACCCCCACCCCCTGCCCCCAGGCTTAGCACTCTATCCATGGTGCTACCTAGCACCTCATTATGTGCCTTTATCATCCTCTAGATAGTAAATTGGGAGCTTGGGACAGGATCCCAAGATCAAGGGTTAGAGCCGGCTTTTGGAGGCAAGGGAACGTTTGGGGGTTGTCTCCTAGCCCCCCTAGTGGATGCTCAATCAATACGATCATGTAGGTTGGGGACTTTCGCATGTCACATCTTTTCCTCTTTGGTTCTTGTCTGTGCTCAGGACGATCTCAGGAGAGAAAACAGGCATCGTCCTTGGCTGTCTGTCAGCCACTCAGCACCTTATTAATAAGAGGTCCCGGGGGGCTGGCGAGAAGCTGGGGAAGGGGAGGTCCAATAGATAATGATCCTCAACCAATCAATCAGCAGACGTTTATGAAGTACCTACTTCCGCGCACTTGAGTGCCGGGCGCTGGGGATAGGAACACAAAGAAAGACCCGTCCCTGCTCTCAAGGACCGTCTATTCTAATGCACATGCTTATGTTTGTATGTGTGTGTCCGCGGGGACAGATGGATGCATCCGGGCGGGGTCCTTGTCCCTGTGGATGCCACACTAAGCGGATGGTTGGGGAAAGCTCGAGGTCTCCCGTTTCCGGGAGACTCTGTGGCAGCTTCCCCTTACTAAAAGAGCCCAGGGGATAGACAAGCCTTATTTGGCTCCCTCTCCCCCAGGGCCCTCGGTTCTTCCCTCCCCTGCCCCCGCCACCCCTCATGTTGCCCTCTGATGGATGGGAACACGTTGATGCCAAGTACAGGGCCGTCTTTGTCCTCCACCACCAGCCAGGATCCATCAGCTCTAACCTGACAGCAGGGAGTCCAGTCATAATCCCCACCCCTGCTGGTTTGGCTGGAAAGGCCCCCGCTGCCCAGGGCTGCCCTCCCCCCACCCAACACCCACTCCTGACCCCTAGCCTCTCATTCCTCCCTCCACAGGCCCCCAGCAGCATTTCTCTTCGTCCCCCTTCCCTAGCTTTAACTCGATGCTATTTGCATAGTGTTATAGATCTCGTATGCATGATAGCTACTAGATTTCACAATTCTTAGAAATCCCCTTCTCCAGCTTCTCTTCTTCCTTTTCCCTGTGCTCCTCCCCTCTCAGCCTCTTCCTCTCCTACCTGAAGAGCACTCAGACCCAGGTTTCTGAAGGCCAGTATCCTTCTGCCCTACTGGGTCCAGGTGGGCTGATCTAGCTGGGGAAAATGCCTGGGTAAATTGGACTAATGAACTTCCCCGTTTCAGAATCCTGTGGGCGTAAGAGGCTGGATTATGGGTGGAGGACTAGAGAGGTTCAAGAAAGAACCTTAAATCAGACCCTTCCCAGCTGTGTGACCCTGGGCAAGTCACTTCACCCCCATTGCCCAGCCCTTATCACTTTTCTGCCTTGGAGCCAATACACAGTATTGACTCCAGGATGGAAAGTAAGGGTTAAAAAAAGAAAGGACCTTACTTAAGGGGAAGGCCAGAGCCCCACAGGTAATCAATCTAACTCATAAATATTAAAAGTAATTTAAGTTGTAAAAGCGGCAAAGCTTGGAAAGTAGAGTACCCCCTGCTAATGCTGTTCTTTTTC
Source organism: Monodelphis domestica (assembly GCF_027887165.1). Lineage (NCBI taxonomy): Eukaryota > Metazoa > Chordata > Mammalia > Didelphimorphia > Didelphidae > Monodelphis > Monodelphis domestica. Next base: position 105,889,870 of record NC_077228.1, read on the forward strand.
TGGTTCTCATCTTGTTTTTGGAATTCAGATAGAAACAGCCTTGGGACAAATTGATATCCAGCTATTATTCTCTTACATTTAATAACCTACAGACGGTTGCATAGATGATCAAAATTACTCTTTGTAGTTGAATAATAACAATGACAAATAGCTACCATTTTATAGTGCTTACTCTGTGTCGGGCATTGTGCTGAACACTTAAAAATAATAAAAAGTATAAATAAAGGAATATACACATATGTATATATAAAATACAAAAGAATAAAAGCATTAGGGTATATGTTCATTGTTACTATTGTCTTTACCTTCTACTCAATGGCATTCAGATGGACATTGTCCTTGGACAGGTCACCATACACTCATTTTCTTTTATTTTTAACATTCCACAGACTCCTATGAATAAAATAATTGTTTGTAATTGAGAAAAAACATTGGTAAGGAAACTTATCTTCTTCTAAGTCCACTGAAAGCATCTTTGGTGCAAATTGTTATTTATTATAATTACTGTTGCTTTTCTTTTCTTCTCTCCTCTCCTCTCCTTTTCTTTTCTTTTTTCTTTTCTCTTCTTTTTTTCTTTTCTTTTCTGTTCTGTTCTGTTCTTTTCTTTTCTTTTCCTTCTGTGTTAGAATCAATACTGTGTAGCAGTTCCAAGGCAGAAGAGTGGTAAGGGCTGGGCAATGGGGGTCAAGTGACTTGGTGATCCCAACAAGTCACCCAGCTAGGAAGAATCCAACACTAGATTTGAACCCTAGGACCTCCTGCCTCTAAATCCACTGAGCCACCCAGCTGCCCCCACTGTTGCTTTTCTTATTGGAAGCTCATGGGGGTAGAGGAATATGGTAGCTGTTGGTGGAACCCAACTTGTTAGTCTAGCATGGCTTGACCTAATAGCAGTTTGGGGGGCAGGTTGGGTAGTTAAAGGTCAGGGTATGGATCTATGTGTTGGGATAGCAGAGTTTCTGTGTTTTTTTTTAAACCCTTACCTTCTGTCTTGGAGTCAATACTGTGTATTGGCTCCAAGTCAGAAGAGTGGTAAGGGCTAGGCAATGGGGGTCAAGTGACTTGCCCAGGGTCACACATCTGGGGAGTGTCTGAGGCCAGATTTGAACCTAGGACCTCCAGTCTCTAGTCCTGGCTCTCAATCCACTGAGCTACCCAACTGCCCCCAGTTTCTGTGTTTTTAAGGAGAAAGTGTTGCTTTTCAGTCCTGTCCAATTCTTCGTGACTTCATGGACCATAACTTTCCATGGGATTTTCTTAGCAAGGATAATGGAGTGGGTTTACCATTTTCTTTTTCAGCTGATCCTTTTGTTGGGTAATCAGAGGTTAGGTGACTTGACGGGGGTCACACAGCTAGGAAGTATTTGAGACTAGATTTGAATTCAGTTCTTCGTGACTCCAGGCTCAGCACTCTATCCATTGAGCCTCCTAGCTACCTCCAGAAAATAAGTAGATGACATATGAAAATGGCCTACCAAGCAGTACTGATTGTGGAAGGGGGAGTAGCTTGGTGTTTTGAAGAAATTCTCTTTGGGCCTGTCAGTCTGCCATCAGGATTGTCACAAATTCTGAAAGCTAACATTGATAACCTCAGTGGGGATGAGGGAGAGAAACATGCTGAAGTGTTCTGACTTCTCTCTCTGTGAGGAGAGGTGAGTAAGACGTGTTGATTGCGTGTGGGTGTCGGGGAGGGCATCCTTGGGATTGGCTTCATGGAGGTGGCAGGTAGGCAGGTAGGGAGTGAAGGAAGATGCTCTGTCAAGGTGGGAAATTGACAAGACTTACCTAGACCCTAAGGGATTACACCTATGGAGGTGCTTCTGGAGTAACAGAGAGGGGAAGGGGGGAGGGAAGAAGAGAAAGTTCAAAGGGAGAGACAGAGATGAGAAGAGAGACAGAGAGACAGAGATAGAGAGATAGGAAAAGAGATAGAGACAGGAAGAGAGAGACAGAGACAGAGAGATTGAGGAAGAAGGGCAGAGATGAGCTTCTCTCCCTTCCCCCCTTCTAAAGAGCCCATCAGAGGCCACACATTGTTTCCACTGAGGATGAGGAATCAGATGACTGTTGGGAAATCCCTGTGCCTGGAATCCAAAACTCAGAGCCAGGCTCATTTCTCAAAAATTCACCTTCAGGGGGTGTGGAGGATAAGAGAAGGCTAGGGAGCTGGGGTCTTGGGGGATGTAGGTAGGATGCTATGGGGGTACAGAAGGGAGTTTACCAATGAAGGGAATAAGGAACTCACTTCTTGGGGCGGAGGGCAGGATTTTTGGATAATTTAGCTTACAAATATAGGGGCTGGGAGCTTGAAACAATGAGTGAAGTTGACGTATCACAAGTTTTCAGCTGGAAGGAGACTTTGGGATCATCTTTTCTATCAATTATTATTATTTTTTTTGTTTACAGATGAGGAAACCAAGGCATAAAGTGGTTAAGCTATTTTCCCCAAGGTTGCCCAAAGCATAGGAAGTTGACATCAGGATTTGAATCTTAGTCCTCTGATTCCAAATCCAGTACATGCTTTATTGCCCCACTGAAAACAGGACCTTTATCTTACGATGTGGTGCTAAGCTCCGCACAAGTAATGAGATGAAGAGCTCAGGGCTAGAGGAGGCTGGCTTAAATGTAGGGTGAGTGCTATGGTGTAATGAGTAGGTTCAGAAAAAACTGAGTACAGATCCTTCCTCAGACCGTTATGGCATAGTTACCATATGCATTTCTATTTCTCTAAGCCTCAATTTCCCCATCTGTAAAATGAGGGGGTTAAAGTTTAAGAAGTTTCTCAGCTCTAAATTCTGATAAAGTGAGCCATTTCTTGTTCCCCCTGCTCTGTGTGTTACTGTCTCCTCCCAGAATCATAAATCTTAGAACTAGAAGGGACCTTGAGACTCCCTGCTGTATAACCCTTGCCTCTCCCCCATCACTAGCACTTCCAGAGCCCCTGTCCCTCCCATCTTCATAGCATCAAGTTGCTGCCCAGTTCCCCACCTTCCAGCACATACAGCTTCCCTCCACTTCAAGCTCCGCTAAATTGAGAGGCCAGGTAGTGTCAGATGAGGAGTCAAGAGACCCGGTTCTGAATTTTGTCTCTGCTGCGATCTTAGACAAGTCACTTTCCCTTTGGGGCCTCAGAATCTGCCCTGGTAAAATGAGGAAATTGGAATAGACGGTCTCTTTCACTTCCAACTTTAAACCTGATGAAATTCATTGCTCCCCCTTCACCCCCTGGGCCCCCAAACCCCTTGTTGTATTCCTAGTTCCTTGGCTGTCTCCTCCACCTCCCTCCCTCGTGGGGGGGGACCCCTTAGCCCCTTTCCACTCCCTCCCCAGACCCAGCTTCTATTTCTGCCCCTTTGACAAGTTGTAACATATTTAGGAACAGCTGTTGCCTGGGTGAAGATGCCTTCGCCTCCCTCCCTCCCTCTTCCAAGGCCTCCTGGACTGCCCCCTCCTCACTCTCCACAGCCACCCTCCCTGTCCCTGGAATGTGCCCTAGGCCCCTCCCCGATCTTTCCTCACCCAAGGCCAGTTGTGTGCCCTAGGTCACCGGCACATGGCTGCCAGAGTGCGGAGAGAGTACTGGCTCTGGGGCATTAGGAGACTTGCTTTCTAATCCTGGACCAGTCACTTGATAGTTCTGAATCTCAGTTTCCTCCTCTGTAAATTGGGTGTGATTTCATTTCCACCGTTTGCCTCACAGGGTAGGCTATGTGAGCTATAAAAAGCTACAGCAACAGGAAGAATGATTCCTTATTCTTATCAGAGGGGCCAAGGGCATTGGTGGAGGGAGGTCTCACAGAGCAGTGTCCCTGGGTGAGTCCCTTTTCTCAAGCGTACAAGCTGCCCCCCACCCCTCATTAAACCAGATGGAGCTTCAGTGAAAAGGGCTGACCCGGGGAGTGGTGTGAATCCCTCTTCCGGCAGGCTCTCCCAACCCCAGCACGGCTGGTTATCAGGTGTGTCCAGCTATAGCACTTAGTAGTGTGCGACTCTCCGCCTCAGCCTCATTCTCTTCATTTAGAAAATGGATGTATTAGAGGAGAGGGGCTCTCAGATTCTTTCTACCATCTACGATCCCAGAGGTAATCCCCTCCCCTCTCCTTGGCCAAGCACATTTATCCCCCCCCCCCCCCCACGATCTCCCAACCTGCGGCCAGCTGTCTCCTTGTGGCCCTGCGTTGCCTTTCGGATCCAACGTGATCCCCTAATCCAGGCCTTCAAAGTTCCCCCTCCCCCGCAGCCGTCCCCTTCCCCAAACTGCCCTCGTGTCCCGTGACTCCAGGACCAGGCAAACCTGGCTTCTTCCCACCCCTTCTCTGCCAAGCCTTTGCCTTCTCCTTCTCCTCGGAGAGGGTGTAAAAGGCTTCCTGGCTCTGGGCAGTTTTCTGAGCTCACTCTCTGCTTCTGTCCGTTCCATTCCTCTAGGCTCGGGCTCCTTCCTCTTCCACCCTCCCCGCTGCCTTGCAGACTCTCATTGGGCACCGTGGTTCCTAGGTTTGTGCCGCTATGTCCAGTGTCCGGAGCAAGAGACCTGGCAGCCTCTGAGCTGACTCTCTCTCCTCCATCGAGGCCACTCATCCTAACATGTTCACTGAGAGTCCAGACTTGTGGTTGTTGGAAGCTGGGTGGCGCAGTGGAGAGAGCACTTTACCCGGAGCCAGGAAGTTCAAATCTGGCCTCAGACACTGATGACCTTGGACAAGTCATTTACCCATTTGTAAAGTAAGCTGGAGAAGGAAATGGCAAACCACTCCAGAAAACCCCAAATGGAGTTCAAAGAGTCAGACGTGACTGAAATGATTGAACAACAATAAAACTTGAGGGTGTGGAAAATATAAAGATGAGAGGAGAAAGGTATGTTTCTTGCCTTCAATAAGGGAGGCAAATGCTACTGACACAAGTAAAATTCAAGGCAGAGTGTAATAGGTTCCATAAGAGAAATATCAACAACATACCATGGTATTTTTTAAAACTCTTACCTTCCATTTTAGAATCAATATTGTATATTATTTCCAAGGCAGAAGAGTGGTAAGGGATATAGGCAATGGGGGTCAAGTGACTTGCCCAGGGTCACACAGCTAGGAAGTGTCTGAGGCCAGATTTGAACCCAGGACCTCCCATCTCTAGGCCTGGCTCTCCATCCACTGAGCCACCCAGCTGCCCCCTATGCTAGGACATTAATGTTCTAAAGATGGAAAATTTGCTACTGGATGGGGGCATGGTGGGAATCAGAGGAACTGGCATTTGAATTGAGCCTTAAATGATGATAGAATTTCAACTGGAATAACTGGGGGAGTTGGGGGGGGGTAGACATTCCCAGCAGAAGGAATGGGATGAGCAGAGTTCCTGGAGGCAAGACAGCATGAGATACGCTCAGAAACAGTGATTATTTATTTGTCTGGTTTGTTTGGAGCGTAAGATTAAAGAAGAGGCCAGTGTGGCAAAAGGCTTGAGCTTGGCTCAAAAGGGTCTTGAATATCAGGCTCCAGACTTTAGACTCGATTGCATGGACAATGGAGGGCTCTGAATGGGCAGAGCCCATGTGTCACTTGTCAGGCAAGGAAGGATCTCTGGGAGGATCTCTGGGACCATCTAGCTCAACCCACATAGAAACAAGAATCTCCTCTAGAACTTCTTTGGCTTTTCCTGCCAGACGTCTATAGAGAGGACCCCACGGCCACCTCCTCCTGAGGCAGGTGTTCATTCCCTCTTAGCTAGCTCTCATTGCTAGGAAGTTTCCCTTACCTTTAGCCTCAGTGTGCTTCTTTGTACTGGCTGTCTCCTCTATCAAACATACCCACCTGCTTCTCTGACAAGCCCCTCAGCCTCAACATGAACTCTCCATCTGAGAATTTAAGATAGAGGAGAATAGGGTCAGACTGGGGCTAACGTTGTCAATTTAAGGAAAGTCGTCTTCAAAGGCTTCTGTAAAGTCTAGGTGGTGCATTGGACCTGGAGTCAAGAAAACCTGAATTCAAATCCAGCCTCAGACACTTGCCGCACGACCAGGGCCAAGTCGCTTCACCTACTCTGCCTCAGTTTCCTCATGCTAAATTGAGCTGGAGAAGGACATGACAAACCACTCCAGTATCCTTGCCAAGAAAACCCTCAAAATTGGGTCACACAATGGAAAGGATTGAACAATGATAGGATCCTAGCAATTAAAATTCTACAGGGGAAGTCCACCAAAGCAGGGGGAATGGGGAGACTTCATGAATGAAATCCTATCCCAAGAGAAACTCTTCTGAGGAGAAAGAATAGGGAAGAGTTGTCTAAAGAGACCAACATGAATTTGCAAGGAATCGTCAGCCAGCTTGCATTTCTAAAAGTCACATCCTCAATAGGGAAACGGGGTCAGGTAACAGACTGTGGCATATGTCCTGGGAGGTGCTGTTGGAAGTACAAACTCTGAGAATGAGCCAAAGTTAGTGAAGTAAGCTGAGAATAGCAAAGAAAAGCAAAGTGGGAAAAAGAGAAAGATTGAAGCCTGGTTAAAACTTTGGCTCAAGGTGGTTAGAACCACGACACCTGAGGCCAGAAGAGAAGGAAGAGCTGCTTGATTATTATTTTTAATTCTGTTTTCCCTGACCAAGAGGATAATCTATTCAAGAGTGGAAAGGAGAGCACACAGGGAATTGATGCCCAAAATAAACGAGGATATTGTAGGAGGATACCTAACTGGCCTTGATGCATTCAGATCACTGGTTTCAGATGAACACAGAGGTATAATAGATGTCATTACTGAGTCTCTGTCAGTTATCTCTGAAAGACTATAGAGAGTGGGAGAGGTAACCCAAGACTAAAGAATTTTTTTAAACCCTTACCTTCTGTGTTAGAATTGATACCAAGTACTGGTTCCAAGGCAGAAGAGTGGTAAGGATTAGGCAATTGGGGTTAAGTGATTTTCCGAGGGTCACAAAGCTAGCAAGTGTTTAAGGTCAAATTTGAACCCATGACCTCCCAACTCCAAGTCTGGCTCTCTATCCCCTGAACCATCTAGCTGCCCCTATTTTCCCAATTTTTTTTTCAGAGACAGAGAATAGAATCTGCAGTTAGTTTGACAATACCCAGCAAAATGCTACAAAAGAGGTTAATTAACAGATACCTGAAAGGCAATGAGTTCTGGAAATGTGACTTAAAAAATTTTATCTAGGCTATCTTAAAAATTTGAGAGGTTCTTCTCTGACTAGTGGTTGCCATCAATGTAAAAGTTAAAATTAAATCTTAATAACAATGTTATATTTTAAGAGATTTATTAATGATCATTAGAAATCAAGGAATAAAGAAGATACAAAATAAAGACCACATGCCCATGGCTGGTTAGCCATTTTTTAGTCAACCCCACTCACCACCATCAATGTTGATTCTACATCAGCGAGGGGGAGCCTCCAAAGCCCACACCCTTTATCCTTTGTCTATAGGAAGTACATAATGACAGGAAGTCAGTGGGATCTTGGGATATGTAGTTCTTTTTTTTCTGGTCTCAGTTTTCTTATCTGTAAAATGGAAATAATATCAGCAAGATCTACCTCACAAGGATACAGTGAAGGTCAAATGAGATAATATGTATAAAATGCTTTGCAAACTGCAATATATAAAAATATAAATGTATATACATAACATAAAATGTATATGTAAACATTTTTATAAAGAGTAAATCAGGGCAGTTAGGTGACTCTGTGAGCACCAGGCATAGAGTTGGGAGGATCTGGGTTCAAATAGGACCTCAGTCACTTCCTAGCTGTATGACCTTAGGTAATACATACATAAAAGGACTCTAGCCTTTTATGCTCTTCTGCCTTGGAACCAATATATCGATTCTAAGACAAAAGGTAAGGGCTTTAAAAAAAAGTAAATCATACCAGATTAATCCTATTTTCCTTTTTAACAGGGTTATTACATTGGTGACCAGGGGAATTCTAGATTAACTGGATTTTAGCAAAGCCTTATATATAGTCCTATATGTAATTTTTGTTACAAAAAAGGAGAGAAATGGACTAGCCAATAATGCAATTAGGTGAATTTGATACTTGGTTAATTGATGGCTCATAATCATTTATGGTTGATATTGGATGATGTCTAGTAGGAGACCCCAGGGATCTGTGCTTGGCACTGTGCTGTTTAACATCTTTATTGATGACTTGGATAAAGTCATAGTTGGCATAACTATCAGATTTACTGATGCCACAAGGCTGGGAGGGATGAAAAATGTGGAATGTTAGTCATTTAACCCGACAAACTAATAAATGAATTCAATTTTAGGCTTCACTAAGGGGTATGGTGTCCAGGACTGTGATGGTGTTCATTCTGATGTATTTTGCCTCAACCAGATCCCATCTGGTATATTGTCTTGACACAACATTTTAGGGAAAAAATTACAATCTAAAGAGAATCTAGAAACCAACCAGATGGTGAAGGGGGCCAATGTCATGCTTAGTTCCTACTAGAATAACTAAGATATATAGTTTGGAGAAGAATAGACTCAGGGAAAACATAGTAATGATGCTCTGACTTTATATAAAGTCATATTATATAAATTCAAATTTATGGAAAGAATTCCAAAAAAAATTCACATTCCAAAAAAACACCCATGCTTACTTTATAGTATTATTCTCTCTCTCTGCTCTTGTTCCCTTGGCTCAGCACTCCATGATCTCTCATACATCCCCTCAAAAAAATTATGAAAAGCCCTCCGAGTAAAAGAAGAACTAGGTCTTGGTAGAGAGATTGCCATTGCCACCACCCTCAGATTGGGGACTTGGTTTAGACATCCAGTGCAGAAGAGGAGACTCTTCCCAGCTCTACCTACCTGCCTATGTGTCTCCCTCAGTGTGTCTGTCTGCTGTCTGTTCACCCTGGGTACCATGTGTCTGGGTGGCTTCCACGAATCCTTGAAATACAGGCAATTTTATATTACAAATTGCTTTTCATAGAGGACTGAGAAACAGTTCAATTAAATAGAGTGAGAATTGTCTGTATTTGAAGGGTTATCTGTGGAAGAACTAGATACAATGGGTGGAAATTGTAAAGAAGATTTAAATTTGATATAAGTTTGATGGAGTTTAATCAGGCACCCTGATCTTATGGCGGGAGCCATACCATGTGACCTCATTCAGCACTGAAACATTTGAGTTTTGAGAAAAGGTAGGAATTCTTTCTTTATTTATCAAGAAGCCTGAAGTTCAACTCTAGCTTCAGATCCTTACTAGTTGTGTGACATGGGGCAAATCACTTAACCTCTTTCTGCCTCAGTTTCTTCATCTGTAAAACAGAGGTAACAGCAGCTTCTACCTCCAGGTTTATAAGTATAAACTGAACTCATATTCATAAAGTATTTTGCAAACTTTAAAGCACTACCTCAATGATAGTTACTATTATTATTATGATGGATGGGGACCTTTTGCATTGTCTGAAGAACTCATTCAACAGACAATGGATGACCCCAATTGGGGTATGCTGTAGAAAAGTTTCTGTAATTTGGTGAGATTGTGTCTCCATGTTAGATTTTACCCTGTTGTTCAAAACAGGCCTACTTACTTTATTCCTTAAAGCTTCCCCTTCTCTTGATTTCTCTATTTCTGTCAATGGCTCCATCATTCTCCCATTGATCCAGGCAAGAAAGCTAGGCATCATCTTTAACTCTTCTTCAATTGTTATCTCATACATCCAATTAGTGGCCAAGTCCTTTCCATTCTGTATCTGCAAAATTTCCCTATCTGTCCTCTCTTATTGATTCCCACTTAAGCATTCCTAATCAAATGACTTATGACCTCTTATCTGGACTATTGGAATAACCTGAAACTTGTCCTTCTAGCCTCCAGTTACTAGAGTCTTGCCTCTCCATGCCATTCTTCAAACTACTAGGTTCAGCTTTCCAAACAGCACTGATTAAGGAAAGCATTCCTCTCCTCAAAAACTTTCAGTGGTTCCCTATTGCCTACCAAACAAAGTGTTAACTCCTCAGCATGGTAATGGAAATGCTCCATAATCTGGCTCCTACCTAATAACTTTCTAATCTTATTTCTCACTATTTCCCTTCTTAGACTTTAAATTATAGTCAAACTGGACTGCTGACCATCCCCTATTCACATCCTAGTCTCTCCTGTTTCTATGCCTCTGTTCAGAGTTGTACCTTTCTGTTAAAGCCCCAGAGGGGGCTGGACTGGGTCTAGGGTTCTGCAGGTAGGGAATGGGGAAAATAGTAAGAGAAAATATAAAGGTAGAAATAAGAAGGACCTCACTTGAAGATAAGGGTGAGGGAAAAGATAGGAATCACAGTCACAATCACAGTGTGGGGTCAGAAGGGACCCAATTCTGGTGGCAATGGGTTCAAGTTTATTGAAGACTGGAAGATCTTTTAAAGGTAAAAACAACAGGAATTACAAACAATTGCCCATGAGAAAGGTCCATGGGAAAGTGTAACAAGAACATAGATAGTGCAGCTGGTAGGATAGTGGTTGGAGCAAGATAATGGTTCCAGGAATCATCTGGGGTTCATGGAAAAGAAGGTGGAGGTGAGGGCACTCAGACTGTTCTCAGACAGACCCTGAGAATTCGACCTCTGAGGAGGGCTCTCAGATCTTTATCTAAGATAGATCCAGAGATATCAACCTCTGACACCTTTCCTGGAATGGACCCCTCCCTTCTCTGACTGTTGAAAGTTCTCCTTCTGTTAAGACCCAATTCAAGCTCTACCTTCTCCACAAAGCTTGTCCTAATTTACTTCATCCAATGTGTCATAGCACTTTACCTTGAAGTCTCTTGTACACATCACATTCTTTCTTGTTATTCATTTACATGCCTTATTCACTCATCTCCTTCTGACCACCTTCCCAAAACACTAGATTGTATGCTCCTCAAGGACAGGGATTCATTAATACATTTTTGTTGAATCTATTATCATTGTCTCATTGACTCCAAGCAGTGGTCCTGTATTTGCCACACCTCCATACTTTAAAAAAAAAAAAATATATATATATATATGTCCTTTTGGTTGTCTTTGGTGTTCTTTGAAAGTTTTGGGTCCTTCTGGATTTAACCTACCTGACATTCTTCTTATAGAATGACGTCACTTCTTTCCATTTATCCACAATTGTTCATACTTGAGAGGCAATGTTGCATTGTGGATAGAGCTCCTCAGAACTAGGAATAATCGGGCTCAGTGTCCCCTACCCTTGAAATGAGCTGTCTAGGTGGCCCTAGACAACTCACAATCTCTCAGTGCATTAGACAATTCTCTACAAGTTGCAGAGAGGGTACTGATCTGCACTGGTAGAGAGATTGCTTGTATGAGAACCAGCATCCAGGATGATGAAGGTTGCCAATGTCATGCCTAGTTCTTATTAAAGCAACTAGGATACTTAGCTTGGAGAAGAATAGTCTTAGGGGAGGCAGTACTTTCATGCTAATGAAATCATAGATGGGGCTCCTATCCCTATCCCAGCTTACAATTACTCTCTTCTCTGTGTATTTCAAAGTTTGAATTTGCGAAGGGGTGCCCTGCGCAGCCACATCCTTCTCTTTAGACTTTAGAACTCTTTAGATAGTTCTCCCTTTTCTACCTTAAGAGAATCATTAGTGTTTGACTCATTGGAATGGGGTTCTTTTAGCCTTGAGTAAAATTTAGATTTCAGGCAATGGGATCCTATATATTCTTTGGACTCTGATGTTTACTTTCCCAGACTTTAGGGTACGCCTTAGTCTATGAGAATGCTCTGTCCCATATCTATCACAAATTCATAAGATGGCTTTCATTTCAACTTTATGAGTTCCATCTCATGGACCAGATTAATTTGGGGTTAAGTGACTTGCCCAGGGTCACCCAGGAAGGAAGTGTCTGAGATTAGATCTGAACCCAGGACTTGTCATCTCTAGGGCTGGCACTCTATCCACTGAGCCACCTAACTGCTCCTCTTTTCTTTTTCTTTTGAAAAGATTGTTAGGTTGTCCAGTGACCACTCCAAACCTTCCTCAGACACTCTACTCCAGGAATAGGAACTAGAGGCACAGCCGATCTGGTCAGGCAAGTCCTATCTAGCAGAAATTAATCTTTCAGCTCTCCTCTTTGCTTGATATACACTTGCTAGTATAAGTTGTGAGAGGGAAGAAGTGGGATAGGGTTACTACTAGACTAACCAACCAACCTGTTACTCATTCAACACGCATTTATAAGGTGTTTATGTGTCTGGCACCATCCTAGGTCCCTGAGGATACAAATACAAAACCGTAATAGTTTCTGACTTCCTCAAAGAGTTTATATTCTCCCAGCATTGTGGAATATTGGAAAGAGCACTGGATGTGCATGAATTTAATATAAATCGTGTCCTCTTATTCCATTTGAAAATCCATTGTATCTGCTTTAAGCATACCTGAGACAATTAGGAAGGACTCAGGAGGCATAGCCAAAGATACGTTGTCACTGATCTTGTGATTTAGATACTGTCTTCCACTCCCTTCTCCTGGATACTCTTGCCTCCTTTGACATCTCTGACACTGTTCTCTCCTGGTTCTTTCTTCTCCTAGGACTGCTCCTTCTCAACCTCTCTTGCTAGATCATCCTCTGTCTCTTGCCCCTAACCATGGGTATCTCCTCATGCCCTCTATACCTCCTCTTCTCCCTCTATACCCTCTTTCTCATCAGATCCTTTGACTTCATTTCTAGGCAGGTTAACCCCAAATCTATACAGGAGGGGGAGGAAATAAATATTAAGGACTTACTATGTGCTAGGCACTGTGCAAAGTGTTTTACAGTTATTATTTCATTTGGTCCTCATAACTATCCTGGGAGGTAAATATTACTATTATCTCCATTCCGCAGCTGGGTAAACTGAGGTAAACAAAGGTTCAATGACTTGCCCAGGGACACAGAGCAAATAAATGTCTGAGGGCAGAATTGAACTCACACATTCCTGACTCTAGGTCCTCTACCCAATCTACTGTGCTACCTAATTGCCCTTAATGTGCTAAGCCCTAATCTTTCTACTCAGATCCAGTCAACAACTCTCTGCCTGTTAACAACTATCTGTCTCTCCTCCTCTTAGGAACACAAGCAACATAAGGGAAACGAGTGTACCAGGAAGCTCTCTGGCTAGCCAGACTCCCCAGGGCTGGGCTACCTGGTGGAAGGAGGGCTCCCCAGGCTCCAGTGTCTCCTGTTCTTCCCAGACACACTCTCAAGCACCACAGCATCCTGGGCTAGCCCAACACTGACTCAAAGATTCCCATCTCCCCACTTTTATCTACTACCTGTAGTCAAACTCAGCTAAAATGGTACTAGTGCCTTTGTTATCATTTTTTATAACCCTTAATTTCTGTCTTAGTAATAACTCTAAGATAGAAGGGCAACGACTAGGCGATGGGGATTTAAATGCCTTGTCCAGGGTCACACAGCTAGGAAGTATCTGAGGCCAGTTTTGAACTCAGGTCTTCCTGACTCCAGGCACCACCTAGCTGCCTTTTTAGTTAGTCCCTTTTCCTTCTTAAAAAAAAAATCTCTTTTTTTCTAAACTCGTCAGTCTTAGTATCAATACTAAGCATTAATTCTAAAGCAGAAGAGTAGTAAGGGCTAGGCATTTGGGGTGAAGTGACTTGCTCAGGGTCACACAGCTAGGAAGTGTCTAAGACTAGATTTGAACCCAGGACTCCAGAACTGGCTCTCTATCCACCAAGCCATTTAACTGTCTTGTCTACTTTATGGCATCTGTCTCTGTACAAGTTCACATTTCACAAATAGCATGTAATCTTAAGGGCAGGGGCTATGTAGCCTTATTTTTATACCGAAGGAAGCACTTAGCTTAGTGTCTTGTGAGCAAATACTTTATAAATATTCATTGAATTGGAGATAGCAGAGGAATTTCCTCCCAAGATCTCAAGATGGTGAGCCTAATTAGTTGTCTAATATTAGTTGAATTTTGGGGTCTCTGAGCTGGAAAGACTCTTAAGAGAGAAATTAGTTCATCTCCTTTACTCTAGAAAAAAAAACCACCCTGAATTAATTGCAGAAAGATGCCTAAATCTTCCATGGAACAATGCCTTGTTTTCCAGATTAACATTCTATGCTTCTTCTGTTCTATGATTTCTTCTTAGTGGCTAAGGCGAAAGGGCTCAAGGCCAAGGGGAAGACACTTGGCTCCCAAATTCCAACTTCATGGATCTGGGACCTAGCAAGGACAGCAGGCAAGAGCAGGGCGCAGGAAAGAAAAAAGGGAGGCACCATCTGGTCCACCGTCTGGGCTGGGGAACAGCCATGTGGCAAGGGAATGGGGAAGGCCAATCACGACTTTAAAAACACCATGCCACCAGGGTTGTGGGCACCAGCACCAGGTTGGCCCTCACCAGCCAATAGCTATAGATCATGGAACATTCAAGAACTCAGAGATCCTGGTGGGAGCTCACCCCATACTGCCCAAGGGAGGAGAAACAAAGCCCAGCACATTTTGCTACAAATCACAAACTCCTCTTTATGGAAGAATTTTCCAAGGGTCTAAGAGTCCCTTGCTTCTATTTTCCGAGTTTTTTCAATACAATCCTTTGGTTTTTCCAAACAAGCTAATTTATGGTTCAGAAATGTGAGGAGATTCTCTAGGAGAGTTGATAGTGGGGTTGGCCATTTGACGTGTCTCATGACAGTACTGTACAGATCAGTTCTTCAGAAAGAGAACCAAATTTGAAGGCAGAGAACCACAGGCTTTTGGGGTAGGCTGGGAGGGGCCATCTAGTCCCATCAGTGACTGAACAAGAATATAAACATATTTGAGAAGTGCTGACCTAACTTCTGCTTGAAGGCTCTGAGTGATGGGCAACCCATCACTTATCAATGTAGTCCATTCTACTTTGCTGTAGTTCTGATTATTCCTGTCTTCCTTGACTGTTCAAATGGCCTCTTTACAACTCTTACCTATATTCTATGGTGGTACATTGCTATCCTCTGAATTCTTGAAGATAGCTATTGCGAGTTTACTGAGCCTTTTTTTTTCCAGCCTAAGGATGCCAAGTTCCTTCAAATGATCTTTATTATGTCATAATCCCCAGGATCTCCACCATCTTGGTTGTTCCCTCTGTGTGTTTTCCAGTTATCTTTCCTAAAATTCAACACAATACTCTAGATATGGTCTGAGTCAGAGGCTCTGGGACCTTGGTCCCTGTAAAATAGAGGAGCTGGAATAGAGAATCTCAAAAGTCACCTCTATTTTTAATGTTCTATTTCTTTAGACGTTATGGGTAGAAGTCAGTGTAACTGAAAACATTTGTTTGAATTATTGTAAAGTGAGCCTATTCCTTTGCCCCAAAGTCATGCAGAAGGCCATGAACCTCTCCATAAAATAATTTACTATAAAGTGACATCTAGGTTCTATCAGATTCTAATCCCTCAATCAATTTTTGAGATCAGCCCCATTTGGGGTGAAGGAACATATTAGTTCACAAGATTCTAGAATTTAGAGCCACAAAGTATCTTTTAGATCATAAACCCTCATTGTGTATAGTTACTTCAAAAAAAAATAAAAATGATTTACATTTAAATGAATTCATTTCGGTGAATAAAATATCTTAGTACTTTTTTTCACTTGTTCCTTTAAAATCCTAATCAGGATTCTTTGTCCCTTCATCCTCATTGATTTATCTTCTAATATGATCATAATTTTTTTAGAATTCTATGCATTTTCTTTACATTATTTCATAAAGGTCTTTCCATATTTGTTTATATTTTTCATATTTGTTGATCTTAATTGCATTATATCCTATTGTTTTAGGGCATCATAGCTTAACATAAAATTGTTTTATTGATTCTCTTTTCACTTAAAAAATACCTTTGTCACTTTTTCTGTCTTTCCCCTTCTTCTATAGGATCCTTCCTTATAACAAAGGTTGTTGTTCAGACATTTCAGTCATGTTCAACTCTTTGTGACCCCATTTGGGATTTTCTTGGCATAGCTACTGGAGTTGTTTGCCATTTCCTTCTCCAGCTTATTTTACAGATGAAGAAACTGAGGCAAACAGGGTTAAGTGACTTGCCCAGGGTCACATAGTTAGGGATTGAGGGACAGATTTGAATTCATGTCCTTCCGATTTCAAGCCTGGAACTCTGTCTACAATGTCACCTAACTGCTGCCCCTAGCAAAGAGGTACAGTTGAGTAAACTGAAGCAAAACATTGGTCAGGAATGAAAACCTGGGCTTCCTTCCATACCTGTGTTTCACCATCTGCAACCAGGGGGTAGTATTCCTGGTAAACTTTGCCACTGATCCCTTGGAGTGTTCCATTTACTTTAGTAAAGTTTATCTCATCAGGACCAATGAGTCCTGGTTGCACTAATTTTTCTCTGTCACTTCATACAAGTTTCCCCAAGTCACTCCAAAACCTTCTAGTTTCTCCTTCCTAATGTCACAGGGTTCACCAAACATAACTGCTTCAGTGATTCTCTAGGTGATGGGTAGCCACCTCGCCATCACACATTCCATCCTTCTGCTATTATTGGATATAGAAGTTGATTCCATTTTTTCAATGGCAAACAATGCTGTTATGAAAACTCTTGATGACAGAACTACTTTTTCCCCCTGTTCTTGATGACATATTCAGGGAATGTCTCCAACAATGCAATTGTCAGGTCATTATGTATGTGATTGTAGAATCTCAGCTTCTCCACTGTGGAGGAGAGCTGTCTTCAGAGCTGGAAGTCAGGTCCTAGAACTAGAAATTTAGAGCTGGGAGGACTCTCACCCTCAAACAGAGTAGGAACCAGATTAAATGCAATTGGGAAATGTTTGCAAAATAAATACAAATACAAATACAACAGAAGGCAGGTCATTTTCACATGTGGTCTTCTAAGGCAATAAGCAACCTACAGGGATTCTTAGGTATGGTTTATTCTTATTTGTTTATTTCTATTTCTATTGCTATTTGGGGCCACTAGGTAGTATACTGGATGGAGCGTTGTGCTGGGAATCAGGAAGACTCATCTTCCTAAATTCTAATCTGGCCTCAGCCACTAGTTGTGTGATCTTGGGCAAGTCACTTTAACCTTGTTTGGGAAACCTCAGTTTCCCTAACTGTAAAATGAGCTGGAGAAGGAAATGGCAATCATTCCAGTGTTTTTGCCAAGAAAACTCCAAATGGGATAACAAAGAGTTGGACATGACTGATTCAATTGAACAACAACAATTTCTGTTTTAGTTTGACACCATTGATCTAGTACAATACCTTTTTGTTTTCTAGATGAGGTAGTTAGATGACAGTGAATAGAACACTAGACCTGGAGTCTGTAAGACTTGAGTTCAAATCCAGTCGTAAACACTACTTTGTGTAAACCCGATCAAGTCATTTCTCCTCTGCCTGCCTTGGTTTCTTCATCTGTAAAATACAGACAATAATAATACCTACCTCCCAGGGTTGTTGTGAAGTTAAAATGGGATAATATTTATAAAGTGCTTTGCAAACCTTAAAGCGCTATATTGATGTTAGCTGTTACAGACTAGGTTGAATTCATTTGAAGCTGTCACTTGCCCAAGTCAGATAATCATAGACCCAGAACTGTAGCTGACCTCAGAAGCCACCTAGTCAGATCTTCTCATTTTACCAATAAGGAAATAATATGATCACAAAAAAATTTGGGAAGACTTCCATGAGGCGATGCAAAGTGAAGTGAGCAGAACCGAGAGAACGTTGTACACAATAACAGCAATAATGGATGATCAACTGTGAATGTCTTAACTATTATCAAGAAGGCAAGGATCCAGGAAAACTCCAAGGGACTCATGTCCTAAAAGGAAATCTGCCACCTTAGAAGGAACAGACAGTGTCTGAATGCAGATCAGAAAACACCATTCTCCACTTTATTTTCTCCATGAATTTTTCTCTGGTGTAAGCAATATTTTCTTTTCTCACAACATGATGAATAGGGAAATGTATATTACATGATAATACATGTACAACCTATATCATTACCTGCTTTCTTGAGCAGGAGGGCAGAATGAGAGGGAGGGGAAAAAAGAATGAGACAGATTTTTGGACATAGCTAAAGGGAGAATTTGTTTTTCTTAGATAAGCATATCTATTATAATTTATTATGTATGCATAACAGATGGCATATATTACATTATTGTATATTACATATTATATTATCTATTGTTTAAAATGATAACAAAAAAAGAAAAAAGAAACAAAGACCCAGAGTGGTTGTTACATGTAGTAAACATCAGAGACAGAATTTGAATTCTCCTTTGATTTTAGAGCCAGTCATCACTTACCACTGAACTAAATCACCTGAATTAGAGGATTTAGAATGAAAAAACACTTTTGGTGTTATTCAGTTTAGCCTTCCTTATGTTCTAAAGCAAGAAACGGGGCCAGAGAAGGGCCCAGTGAAAGATGACAGACTTAATCAGCAATGGAGTGGGTGGAGGGAAGGAATAAATATCAGACTGAAAAGACTTAAGGGAAGAACTGAGGGAATGCGACCTCCCTCTCTCTCCCATGGCATGTGAATAGGCCCAGGTAGGCCTGGCGGTTTAGGAGTCATCCACTTAAAGAAAGACCCTGGAAGCGCCCAGGGAATTAGAGAGGAGCTCTCCGCTCTCCCCCCTCCTCCTTGACTCCCTCTCCCCAAAGCTATCTGTTTTCAGAACAGGCCAAAAGCTGCCATGCACATGTTAGGATTCAGCACTCAAGGAGGGGAATTCAGGCTAGCAGAGATGGAAGAGAATTGTAGGCAATAAGATCCAGGAGCTGGAACACACTGTCCCCCCCAGCCTGCTCGCTATGCCAGGAACGCAGCAGATGCGACTGCTTGGACCAGAATGAAACATTTGGTTTAATGTCTCACACCAACTCAGTGGAGAGGGACTCTCACCGGAAACCCAGGCACTGGTAAACAAAAGGGATGGGGGGGGGGCAGGGGGTCTGGGAAGCTGGGAATTTGGGAAGGGCTGAAGACTTTCTAAGAGCTTTCAAGCAGGTGGTGATAGAGTGAGAGGCTGTCATGTCCGTCAAGAACCTCAGAGGTCACTGGGTCCAATGGCCACTTTGTGCAGAAGAGGAAACCGAAGAGCTGGGATGGGGACTCGGGTATCTTGACTTGCTGCTTGATTACCTCTTACCCCAACATGCTGAAAACTAAAATTCAGAAGATGGAAAGGGCCTTAGAGATCATCCAGTTCAATCCCCATTCCCCCAATTTAGAGATAAAGAAACTGAGAAGGGCAGGTAGGTGGCCAGGCCCAGAGATAGGAGGTCCTGGGTTCAAATTTGACCTTGGAAAGTTCCTAGCTGTGTGACCCTGGGCAAGTCACTTAACCCTATGTGCCTAGCTCTTGCCCTTCTGTCTTATTCACTTTATAGGCAAATCCTATTCTCCCTATAACTAGAACCAGAGAAGCTCATAATATAAAATGAGCGAGCCATTGACAGGTCTTTGACTAGGGTTTGAACTAGGTAACCTCTATGGATCCTTAAAGCTTTAATATTCTGGGGCTCTAGGAATCCAGTAAAGTGCATTGCACTGAACATTTTGTGTCTATCATGTACAAGGCACATACATAAATACACATGTAGTGATGATGCTCTGGACCCCTCTCCATAGGCCAAAACCCTGTCCTTTTGGGGTCTCCAAGGGGTTTATGGGTGTCTTTTTCTCTGCCATTAGATCAAGCCTCATCAGCTGAGTTTTCTTCATTGTTAGGAAGTCAGTAGTAATAGTAGTAGTTCCCTTTGACAACTTGACATCAGATTACTTTCATCCGGGACTATTTACTTTGATGGTATAGCAAGAACAAGCATATAAACATTTCTCCCAACAACTCAGGGGCACACTTACCTTGTATGCCTCACTCTTGGGGAGTAGGCTAGAAACTTAGCACAGTTCCTATATAGGTAATAGTCCCTTCCATCTATTTTCTGTCCAAATGCAACAAAACAGCTGGATAAGTCTGTACCTCAGCTACCTCTGGGCTGGGGTCCTGAAGTTCACCCCTTGGGACATTACCAATGGGATGGACACTAGAATGATAGGATACAGAAAGAGGTTTCACTGTCTTTATACTTTAGGGCATCAATGCTACCCATACTACATGCAAAAATCTGCTCTAGAACAATAGGATGCTAAGAAACCCTCTTCATCTTTCTGATTCACAAGATTTTAGGTTTCATTCCTTTGACCAGACATCAAGCTCCCCCAAGGAACACTGTGAATATTTCCACAATCATTATCTTTTTTTGTGATAAAGTTAATGAATTAATTTTAAACATTCATTAAAATTTTTTTTGAGTCTTTTCTTAGCTCTGCTGCCACCCATTAATAATGCAAGCATTGTAGAGCACTTAGAACTTGCTCAGATTTTGAGCATGCCAAGTTTATCTCCTGCCTCCTGGGATGTAGCTGGTCATCTTGATTTTTGTCTTGCTGTTAGATTTGGACGACTTTATAAGAAAGAGTGAGGCTAATGATGTTGTGCAACTCAGCCTCACTTAAATTATAATTTAATTATAAATATGAAATGATGCAAAACATTTCAATATTAGCTATGCTGCAAGAAAAATAAAGGAAGTGAAAAAATTATGCTTCAGTTTGCAATGAGTTCATCAGTTCTCTCTCTGGAGGTGGAGAGCATTTTTCATTCTGAGTCCTTTAGAACTGTCTTGAATCCTTGTATTGATCAGAGTAGCTAAGTCTTTCACAGTTAATCATCATTCAATATTGCTGTTACTGTGTATAATGTTCTCCATAATCACTATCAAAGTGGCTGCTCTTTATCATGTGTTCAGCCAAATGAAAGGGTTTATGGAGTGTTCTGAGAGGACTGGATCCTCTGGGGTGAGTGCTTTCTGAGCTCTTTTCAGAGCTGCTCATCCACCTTACACCCAATTCTCACTTGTGGCTCCAAGAAGCTATGACATGTGTGGTGCCCCAGGCCAATAAAACCATTGCAGCAGAAAGGCTAAACCAGGTTGAAGGCAACCAACAGGTCTCAAACCTATTGGTGAGTTAGTAGAGTGTCTCGCCTAAGCATATGAAGACTTCCCTTGGTGGAATGGGCAGATGAATAATTTGTTCCAATAGCCACAAAGGTGGCTGAAGCAAGCATTGTAGAACACTTAGAACACCTGCTCAGACTTTGAGCATGCCAAGTTTATCTCCTGCTTCCTGGGATGTGGCCGGTCATCTTGATTTTTGTCTTGCTGCTAGATTTGGATGAGGCTAATGACGTTGTACAACTCTGCCTCACTTAAATTCAAAGCATTTAGATTCAGGCACTCCCTTGGATTCATGCACAAGTCCACATATCACCCTCATTAGTCCTCTTAGAAATAAAGAATGATGGTAACTGTTGGTGATGGAATACTCAAAAGAATAATGAACTGGAGGGATTCCATGTGAACTGGAAAGACCTCCAGGAATTGATGCAGAGTGAAAGGAGTAGAACAAGGAGAACATTGTACACAGAGATGGGTACACTGTGGCACAATTGAATGTAATGGACTTCTCCATTAGTGACAATGCAGTGATCCTGAACAACTTGGAGGGATCTACAAGAAAGAACACTATCCACATGCAGAGGAAAAACTGTGGGAGTTGAAACACAGAAAAAAAACAACTGCTTGATCACAAGGGTTGAGGGGGATGTGATTGGGGATATAGACTCTAAACATCATCCTAGTGCAAATATCAATAATATGGAAATAAGTCTTGATCAATGATACATGTAAAACCCAGTGGAATTGTGTGTTGGCTCCGGGAGGGGGGTGGAGGGAGGGGAGGGAAAGAACATGAATCTTGTAACCATGGGAAAATCTTTGAAATTAATTAATTAAATAAATAAAAATTTCCAATTAAAAACAAAAGAAATAAAGGACAAACAAGTTAAATGGAATGGTGACTGAATGTCTATAAATGCTCTAGTCTCTCTCCAAGGCGTTTTGTTTCCATGTCCTCACAATGTTCTTGGAAGTAGCTCCTTAGTATCTTTTATAGGAAAAGACAGCATCTTTTTCCTAGCTTCCTCCAGGTGGAGATGCCATCTGAATTTCTTTAGACATGAACTAGACCTCATTACATATCTCTGCTATGTATGTATTCAAGGGACCCAAAGGCAAAATTAAAAACAATCTGTTATCAAGGGGCTTACATTTTTCTAGAAATGAAGCATATAGCCAGACTAGTATAATTTGATCAAAGATAAAGTAAGCTCTAAGAACTGAAGTAGTTCAGTTCTGACCAGAAGCGATACCTGAAATGGGCCTTGAAAAAAAGAACTTAAGGATCCTAATGGATAGAAGTAAGGAGGGAGCGTGCGTTCCAGGCAAGCCAGACAATCTATACAGAGATTCTAGTCTTCTAGGATTTTAGGATCTATGATGTTTGAATAAACAAAGGACAAACATCCGGTCAATTCAGGAAAGTGATGGACTGCTCACTGGTAGACATGGAAGTCAAATCGGACAGAAAGGACAGTGAGGATGGTGAGAGGGCTGGAGACTGTGACAAGGAATAGTAGGCTGATCTAGAGAGGTTGAACCTGAAGAAAAGGACCCTAAGGGAGCACAGGATAGGAATCTTCAGGTATTTGAACAGCTGCCACCTTCTGAGAAAGGGATTAGCCTTGCTCCAAGTAGACCTAGAGGGCAATAATAGAAGCAATGCTGGGAATGCTTCAAGGGAAGGGGCTCTCTTTTGCCTTTTTTTTTGTATACAAAATGCTTGATATGTAGTAGATGCATTTTCTTATCTTATGGCAAAGGATAGACTGAATCCAAAGAATGGCAGCTTAGGCAGAAGAAAAGTAGTCCCCCCCACAATTTAATACTAAAGTTTCTCCAACATTATAGTTATGGTTCCAAATCACAAAGAGCAGAGAGCTCTTGGAGCTATGAGCAAAAAGAGCTGGAATACCTCTCTTTTGAGAAAAATATGCCACATAACCATCATTGTTTGATGGAAAGCCAGCAGGTGGATGGATGCAGAGGACACCTAGTAGAGAATGGCTCATCATAGACAACAATATATGACAGTAGAGCAGGGACTGCAGACTTAGAATAGTGTAGCAACGATTAATATCAGAGCAAGAAAGGGGTTACAGCAGGGATGCAATCCCAGTGGCATGAATGGTCCTAGCTATGTGCATTGGCCACAGGTTCTTGTGTATGTGTATGCATGTGTATACATAGACATACACACATATACATGTATGAGTGTATATGTATGTAAACATATATGCATATATACACGTATCCTTTTCTATGTATTTATCTTGGCCATCTATGTTATCTACGATGTGTTCTTTCCAAATATTTCCTCCTCACGTATGTGTCATGGCCATTTATGCTCTCTACTTATATTCCCTTTTCCAATGATATGTGGAAATCGATGGGAGAGTGAACCTGTAAGATAGGGAATTTTCTTTGTTTAGTTGCTATACTAGTCATTAAATGATTTTTGCTTTCAAACCAATGTATCCTCTGTTTGGTCTAGTTAAAAGAAACATCAGTAGGGGTTTGTGGGACATGGTTTTGAAAGGATGCTGACCCAAAGAATGTCGAGCCTGGGGTAGTTGTCGGGGTGCCTGAGCTATACAAGGAAGTACTGATTGAGCTGTCCAAATATGGAATAGACTTCCTCAGGATGAA
Organism: Monodelphis domestica; assembly: GCF_027887165.1. Taxonomy (NCBI): domain Eukaryota; kingdom Metazoa; phylum Chordata; class Mammalia; order Didelphimorphia; family Didelphidae; genus Monodelphis; species Monodelphis domestica. The sequence goes on from NC_077228.1 coordinate 105,913,483, forward strand.
GAATTCTTGGTCATTAAATGTCTTCAAGAGAAACATGGATGACCATTTGTCAAAGATTTTATGGAAGGAAATTCTGTTCATGTATAGGATGGACTAAATAATCTCTAAGATGCCTTGCAATTTTGAGATTCTGTAATTTGAGGTTAAGGGAAACTCATATTAATTAGTTGAGGAGAAGGCTAAGCCAGGACATATCATTAGAAAAGTACTTTCTCAGGGGATAGGGTTGAACTTGATAACCTTTGAAGGTCCCTCCCAGCCTGGGCATTCTAGGAGTTCATGTTGGGGTTTCATTCTCTATCTCCAGATTCAGTCATTGTCAGCTACTGGAATCAGGTTTCTTGTATTTCATGAATCTCGATTCTTTGCCTGTTGTGAGTTATAAATAACCCCCAGACCATCTGCTTTCTGAAACCCCAATAATGAAACAATGGGCAGAGTGTTCCTTTTTTTTACCTAGTTTTCAGGAGAAAGGACCCTATCTCTGAACATTCCTTTCTACCTATCTCCCATAGGATTTTAATTTTTCCTTATTTTTGGCTCTGATGACATCCTTTTCCATTTAAAAAGAAATCCTTACCTTCCACATTAGAATCAATACTATGTATTGGTTCCAAGGCAGAAGAGTGGTAAGGGCTGGGCAATGGGGGTCAAGTGACTTGCCCAGGGTCACACAGCTAGGAAGTGTGTGAGGTCAGATCTGAACCTAGGACCTCCAGTCTCTAGGCCTGACTCTCAGTCCACTGAGCTACCCAGCTGCCCCCATCCTCTTCCATTTTTAACTCATCCATAGAACCCCTTAAGTGGCATTTGATTCAATCTCTCAGCAAGTGACAGAGGGGCCTTCAAGAGAACAAGCCAAGAGCTGTCAGTTTAAAGAAATTGTATAGAAATTATTTGTCCTCTCTGACCATCCTGGATGGACAAGGACAGCCAAGGTTCAGCTGGAGACCAACTGGAATGTGGAGGAAAAACTAGATGTAGATGGATACAGTCAGAGCCATCTCCTTTTCCCTGAGGCTGGCCAAAGATGTATAGGCTCTCTCCATATATCAGTGGGACCAGAGGCAATGACTTGCAGCAGGATAGATTTAAGGTAGATAGTAGGAGGAGCTTCTAACCCATGCTAAAAAAGACTTGGAGGCAGTATACTAAAAGACCCAATTTGAATGCCAGCTCTTACACTAATCTGTATGACCAAAGGAAAAATCACTTAATTCTCTTAGAGTTTCAATCTTTTTCTATCTGTGACATGGGATTAATCATATTCCCATTGCTTATCTCTCAGGATTTTTACAAGGAAAGTGCTTCATAAACAGTAAGGCATAAGATAAATGACAGCTTTGGTTGAACCTCTCTGCCAAAGACTTCTCCTGATGCTTCAGGGTGGCATGAAATTATTTGGAAAGAACACTGACTTTGGAGTCAAAGAGCCTGGGTTCCAGTCTCACCTCCTCGACCGTGGGCAAGTCATTTAATTTAATCTCCCTGGATCTCTACTTTCTCATGTGTAAAATGAAGGGGTTGGAATAAGTGACTTCTAAGGTTTTTTCCAGCCCTAGACATAAGATCCTATGATTTATTGTCTTGGTGATCTCATCAGTTCTTATGAATTCAATTATCATCATTATGCTGATAAATCTCAGATCCTATTTATCCAGTCCTAATCTCCCTCCAGACTTCTATTTTTCTATTACCAACTTCCTATGCATCCCCCAAAGCTGGCATAGAGCCTTATATATGGTAGGTATTTAGTCAATTATTATTTAATTAATCATAATTCAGTTTGGCTAGATCATCCCTAGAATCCCTTTTAGTTCTAACATTTTATATTCTAAGGTGCTTTACAGTTATGGCCTAGAGAGACATATTGATTTTTATACCAGAGGTCCTAGGTTCAAATCCTGGCTTTGCCACTTGCCAAGTGCACTATTTGGAGCAAGTCCCTTTAATTCTATGGACTTTAGTTCCTTCAACTAAAAGAACAGAGGTTCTACAGATGATCCCTTAAGTTTCCTTCCAGCTCGAAATCTATGATCCTTCTCTTTCCTGATCTTCTCTTTCTCCCACCCCCTTTTTAAACCCTTACCTTCCATCTTGGAATCATTATAAAGTATTGGTTGCTGATCCAACCATAATGGAGGGCAAGTTGGAATTATGCCCAAAGAGCTACAAAACTGTGCAAACCCTTTGATCCTGTAATTCCACTACTGGGTCTGTATGCCAAAGAGATCATGAAAAGGGCAAACAAAATGTACAAAAATAATTGTAGCAGCTCTTTCTGTGGTGGCAAAGAATTGGAAATTGAGGAGATGTCCATCCATTGGGGAGTGACTCAACAAATTCTGGTACATGTTGGTGATTGGTGGTTGGAATATTATTGTACTATAAGAAATGATAAGCAGGATGATTTCAGAAAAAACAGGAAAGATCTGCAGGAATTGATGCAGAATGAAATAAGTAGAACCTGGACAACATTGTACACAGTAACAGCAATATTGGAGGATGATTATCTATGGAAACTTGACTACTCTCTGCAGTGCAATGATCTGGGACAATCCTGAAAGACTTATAATAGGGAATGCTCTCCACCTCCAAAGAACTGTGGGAGTTATCTTTCACATCAGTGTATCTTTGGTTTTACTTTGTAGTTTTGGTTATGTATGACCTTGCTCTTACAACAGTGACCAATATGGAAGTGTGTGTTGCGTGACAATAAAAAAAAAATGAAAAAAAACCCTAAAAACAAAATGTTGGTTCCAAAGCAGAAGAGCAATAAGGGTTAGGCAATGGTGATTAAATGACTTGCCCAGAGTCACACAGCTAGGAAGTGTCTGAGGTCAAATTTGAACCCAGGACCTCCCATTTCTAGACCTGGTTCTCTATCTATTGAACCACCTAGCTTCTCCTTTTTTTCCTTTCTCCTTTTTTTTCTTTTCTTCCCTACCCTTCTATTCCCCCCCTATTTCTGCTCTCCTCTCTCCTTCTGCACATTCTCTTTATCCCTTATTGCTCTTATGTACCCTGTAGGGTAGCTGAGGATAAGGTCTGTAAAGGGCCAGCCTTAGCTCTTGAGGTTCACCCTAGATTAAACCCTAAAGTCTCTGCAGTGCCCGGAGGGCAGGTGAAGGTGGTGATGGTGGTGGTGGTGGGACAGAGCTGTTTCCTCTCTTGCACCTGGCCCTAGATAAAGGAGAGCAGATGGACCAGGCCCAGCCCTGATGCCTGGAGAGAGAGCTCAGATTGAGGGGAACAGGTGGAGACTGCAGACTAGGGTGTGAATGTATTCAATTCATGAGCCCTGTGGGCAGAGTGCCCAGCTTGGGGGGCAGCAACAGCTGGGTGGTATGGGGGAAGGCACAGGAATGATGGGGAGTGGGCTAGTCCTGAGAGAAGGAGAACAGAAGACAGAGAGATAGGGAAGGAAAAGGACTTGGGCTATGGCCCCTTGAGGCTCTCAGCCCCCATGACCCTGCTTGCTATGGCAAGAACAGCTCAAGGGTTGATCTATGTGGCCTAGGGACGCAGCATGACTAAATTGGCACAGGAAGAGAGGGTGAACCCAGGGTACCCCTTTTATGCCCCTTCTCGGCTTCATCCACCTGTCCTCTGCCTCTCCCTAAACCCAAGGCATTTGGGCCATGTCAGCAGCTGTGCCAGTCCCTTGGCAGGGGCGGGGGCAGCGAGCAGCTGCCATCTCCCTCCGTAGCTCCCTCTTTGGGGAGAGGCAGGCACACAGGCAGGCTGAGACCTTGGGGAAAAACGAAAACATATTCATGGACTTCCTGAAGCCTGGCTGTGTGTTAGCTAAAACATCGTGTCTGGATAATGCAGTTGTGGTAGAAAGAGTGAGTGAGGTGGGCTTTGAATACCAATTTCCTGAAGGCAAGGAAGGCAATCTATAAATAATCTTCCTAGACTGTGCTTGGCTAAATTTCCTCCTTGCTAGAGGCATAGGAATGATGGAAATGACCTCAGTAAGTCTGGCGACTATGAGAAATAGTTCATTGGAATAACCTGGGGAAACAGGCCTTTAACCTTACTCTTGCTTCCATTCCTTTGCTCTCAAGAAAGGTGTTTTTTTTTTGTGTGTGTCTAAAGGTCTAGCCCCTTTGCCCCTTTCCCTTCCTTCCATGCCTTTTCCCCCATTCCTCCATCCTCACTTTCAGCTCCTCTTCCTCCACCTCTGGGGAAACCAGCCATTGGACAACCATGAGCTGCTATCGACTCTTCTCTTCTCTTTCTCCCATCAAGCCAGCAGGGGGACCCCAAGCCCTAGGAACTCAGGTCCCTGACCAGGACAGCCACATTGATGCTTAGGAAGCTCATTGCATTTCTGATCCCAGAGGGCACCCTCTCCCCAGCCGACATGCTCCCTGTTGGCAGCTTTTTAGGAAAGAGGAGCAGAGGAGTGGGGAAGAGGATGCTCTTATGAGCTCTGTAGTCATGCATTGTGTGGTGGAGATGCTGTGGCTGGGAGTGCGGGTGGGGGTGGGAGGGGGACAAAACCTGGTGGACCGGAGGAGTCAATGCCTGCCTCCCTCCCCGTCCTACTTGCAAGGATTACAAGGAGAGGGAGACACTTTCTGAATTACTGCCCTCTTCTACACATATGGACTGAGATAGAGGGAAGGCAGGCAAGTGAGAGTCAACCAGATAGTAAATACTTATTAGGTACCACCTAGGTGCCAAGCATCATGCTGAGCACTAGGGGTACAAAGAGAGGCAAAAGGCAGTCCCTGCCCTTGAGGAGCTCCCGGTCTAATGGGGGACACAACATGCAAACAACTAAGTACATTCAATTAGTGATTGTTTGTAGTATAGGATAACTATTTTGGATAATAGGATAATTGGAAATTGAAAATAATAAAAGGAAGGAACTAGAATTTGACTTCCTGTAGAAGGTGGGCTCTTAGCTGGAACTTGAAAGAAAGTGGGAGGCAGAGATGAGGAGGGAAGAGTATTGCAAGCATGAGGGACAATCAGGGAAAGCATCTGGTGCTGGGAGATGGAGTACCTTGTTCAAAGAACAAAAAGGAGGCCAACATTCCTAGATTGATGGGGGGGGGGAAGAGAGAGAGAGAGAGAGAGAGAGAGAGAGAGAGAGAGAGAGAGAGAGAGAGAGAGAGAGAGAGAGAGAGAGAGAGAGAGAGAGAGAGAGAGAGGACAGAGAGAGACAGAGAGACAGAGAGAGACAGAAGAGAGACAGAGAGAGAGACAGAGAGAGAGAGAGAGGACAGAGAGAGACAGAGAGAGAGAGACAGAGACAGAGAGAGAGAGAGAGAGGTAGAGACAGAGAGAGACAGAGAGACAGAGAGAGAGAGAGAGGGAGAGAGAGAGGGAGGGGGGAGAGACGGGGGGGGGAGAGATAGAAACAGAGAGAGAGAGTGTGTGTACAGTGTGTGTGTGTGTGTGTGTGTGTGAAGGTATAAGAAGGCAGGAAAGGTGCAGGGCAGGGGAGAAGGTTTTTTAAAAATTCTTATTGTCATGCAAAACACACTGTATTGGCTATTGTTGTAAGAGCAGAATCATACATAACCCAGGATAAAACCAGATACACTGATATGAAAGACAATCCCAACAGTTCTTTCTCTGCAGGTAGGCAGCATTCCCAGTCAAGTCTTTCAGGATTGTCCCAGATCATTGCATTGCTTAGAGTAGCCAACTTTTCACAGATAATCTTTGTCTAATATTGCTGTTACTATGTATCATGTTCTCCCAGTTCTGCTTATTTCACTCTGAATTAGTTCCTGCAGATCTTTCCAGCTTTTTCTGAAATTGTCTTGCTTATCATTTCTTATAGCACTATAATATTCCTTTGCAACCATATACCACAATTTGTTTAGTCATCCCCCAATTGATAGATACCTCCTCAATTTCCAATTCTTTGCCACCACAATAAGAACAGCTACAAATAATTTTGTAAGAGTAGGTCTTTTCCCCTTTTTTATTATCTCTTTGGAATACAGACTCAGTAAAGGCGCTATCAGATCAAAGTGTATGTGCTGTTTTATAGCCCTTTGGGTATATTCCAAATTGACCTCCAGAATGGATCCAGAAAGGATCAGTTTGCAACTCCACCAACAATGTATTAGTGTTCCAATTTTCCCACAAAGTGGAGAAGTTATGAAGAGCTTTGAATGTCAGATAGAAGAGTCTCTATTTGATCTGATAGGAAGGCGGAGTTTCTTGAGAAGGGCAATGACATGGTTAGCTTGAGATTTTAAAAAAGTCACTTTGACATCTGAGTGGAGGATGGACTGGAGAAGGGAAAGATGAGATAGGCAGGTCTACCAGCAGTCTATAGCAATGGTGTTAAGGGCCTACTGTAACCACCAAAATGTGGTCGCCAAAAATGTGAATGTTAAAAACTGTAACTGCCAAACTGTAAAGGATAATTTTAGTGTTTTGACTTAAAATCTAAAATAAGTGGTCGCCATGGGAAATTCCCAAAATATGAAAAATACCCAAGTCAGCTGGGATTTATGGAGATTTTAATTAGCATAAATGAAGGAATTAGGGGAAGGAGAGAGAGAGAGAGAGAGAGAGAGAGAGAGAGAGAGAGAGGGAGAGAATAGCCAAGCAGTAGAAAAAGGGCCTAGTTTTTAGATTCACACTACATCAGGCTGGTGGCAGTGTCAGAAGAGAGAAGGGAGAAAATTTGAGAGCTTCTGTAAAGGTAAAATCAGTAACAATTGGTCTTTTCCTCTGATCTGAAGTTGGAGGTTAAGGAAAGGCAATCCTTATCTAGCATGCAAGGTCCAAGAGGTACCTGCTGTAGCCACAAAATGATTGAAGGGAATAGGGGATGGGCATGCTGTGCAGGGGAGATTTTTTTCCTGCTCAGCTGCTACTGTGGATGCCTGGGTTGAGCAGTGATGCTATAACTAGGGTTGTGTTGGTAAATATTTAACAGCTGGTTGTCTGAAAAAAATGTACATGTGAAACACTTTAATCCACATTATTAACAGCTAGGTGGGCACCTAGGAGGCACAGTGAACATTAGGAGAACATTAAACTTGGAATCAAGAAGACTCATTTTCTTGAGGTCAAATCTAGCCTCAAACATTTACCAGATGTGTGACTCTGGGCACTTACTCCTGTTTGCCTCAGTTTCCTCATTTGTTAATGAGCCAGTGAAGAAAATGGCAAAGCATTTCAGTATCTTTATCAAGAATACCACCTATAGGGTCCTAAAGAGTGGAACATGACTGAAATGATGGAACAACAACATTATTAACACTTTCTCCCTCACTTTCTTAAGTCTAGAGACTCAAAGAAGGAAACAATAAATCAAGTCCAAATTGGTAGTTTTCTGAGATATTAATGATCGCACTGAAAAATTAAACAATCTCTCTCTATCCTAGCTAGTTTGAACTGGCTACAGCATATATCTAGCTGTAAATGTCCTGGAAGGGAAACTCCTGGTATAGAAAGGGAAGGTAAGAAACGTGCACAGAAGGGTAGGAATGGGGCACTGCTGGAGGATAAGGGTAGATAAGGTGGTATTGGAGCCAAGCCTTAAGGTTAACCCTTCCAAAGGAGACTGGAAAGTGAACTAACTTTCTACCCTCTAATTGGTTGATGACATAGACTTTTGGGGTCAGGCCATTATCAGACCTAACACAGTAGAGGCTCCTGACTCCCTAGTTTGGAAACTGGGATAGACAATAATACAATTAGGTAGATTCATGACTGATTTAAGAGCTGTACTCAAAGACTAGTTCTTTATGATTCAATGTTAACTCAGAATGAGGTCCCCAATGGGGTATCCCAGGCTTTTGAATTGAACATTTTGATCAATAACTCAAAATCAAAGATGAAATGCTTGCCACAGTTATAGGTGATCCAACACTGGGAGGGATCGTTAACACGCTATATGACAAAGGCAAAATCTAAAAAAGATATTGACAGGTTAAATCTAATAAGAACTTGAATTTTGGATTTAGACCAAAAATATAAACTCTATACTTGGGTTTAAAAAAACAACTTCACAAGTGTGATATGGGGGAGGCATGGTTATACAGGGGTCAGTGACTTCTCTGGAAAAGGTCTTGGTGTTTTAGTAGATCATAGCTTCAATATGAATCAAGAGTATGACATGGCAGCCAAAAAAGCTAATGCAATTTGGGGACTTTGTTAAGAGAGATAGAGCAAGGGGCAGCTGGGTGGCTCAGTGGATTGAGAATTAGGTCTAGAGACAGGAGGTCCTGGGTTCAAATCTGGCCTCAGAAACTTCCTAACTGTTTGACCCTGGGCAAGTTACTTAACCCCCATTTCCTAGCCCTTACCACTCTTCTGCCTTGGAACCAATACACAGTATTGATTCTAAGATGGAAGATAAAGGTTTAAAGAAGAGAGAGAGGGATAGCATCCAGAAATAAGGAGGTAATGATAGCCAGACTGCACTCCATCCTGGTCAGACCTCTTCTGGAATATTGTGCTTAGCTCTAGGCATCATAGTTTATGATAGAATAAAAAGCATATAGAGGAGAACATCCAGAATGGTGAATCCATACCACAGGAGTTAAAGGAATTGACTGTAGTGAAGAAAAGGCTTGGAGGGAGGGAGGAATAGTGACTTTCTTTAATTTTGAAGGACTGTCCTGTGGAAGAATTGAGCTGTTCCATTGGACCCCAGGAGGGTTTCTACCCTACAGTAGGCACAAGTTACAAAGAGGTCAAGTTAGGCTTGATATCAGTAAAAACGTCATAACTAGAACTCTCCAGAAATGGAGTAGACTGGCATCAGGAGTGGATACTCCCTCACTTTATGCCTGACTCTGTATCCACTGAGTCCCCTAGCTGCCCGGTGAGATCCCTTCTAAGACAGGAGTTCTGTGTTCTACTACACACATTTGATTGTGAAGTTGTTTTTTCTTTTATCAGTTCCCCAACTCTCTTTCCAAAGATTCCACACAACAGTTCCCAATTCTGCCATTTGGACTGATATGATCAATTATGCTTACAGTTTTCCTAATGTTTTTTTAAGCCCTTACCTTCTGTCTTAGAATCAATACTGTGTATTGGCTCCAAGGCAGAAGAGTGGTAAGGGCTAGGCAATGGGGGTTAAGTGACTTGCCCAGGGCCACACAGCTGGGAAGTGTCTGAATCCAGATTTGAACCCAGGACCTCCCATCTCTGGCCCTGGCTCTCAATCCACTGGGTCCCCCAGCTATCCCCTAATTTTCCCAATATTGAACAAGCCCTACATGCTGGGTATAAATCTGGCTTGGCTATGGTGTAAATTCTTGCCTTTGGGACCAAACAGAAAAATTCTAATACTTTTCCCACATGTCAGTTTTTCAAATCCTTGGAGATAACGACTATCTTCCTTCCTCTTGCCCAAGGTCACTAGTGTCCAGAGTTCAAGTGAATGATCAAGCTGAGACTCAAACCCAGGGCTTTTGAGTCTAAGTCCTGGGTTCTTTCCACCAAGATGATGCCGAACGGTGACGGAAATAGACAAGAATGGAATAAACCATACATTTGGGACTTACAACACAGCAGGTTGTAAGGGCAAGAACCTTGTTTTAGCTAAGCTTTGTAACTCCCTCAGTACCTAGCACAGCATTCTCTGGATAAGGTAGATGCTTGAGGAATATTTGTTGAATAAAAGCGGAGCCGTGGTTGCGATTAGGGACAATTTTGTTTTGTTTTGTTTTCCATTTTGTTGGAAGCTGGGCTTGACTCCAGGATTTGGTGCTGGGGATGGGGGCCAATTAGGATGGGGGGCAGCACTAAGATTCTGTTTCTCAGGGAATGGAGCAGGGTGGGGCATGGTGAATATTTCAGATTTTTCCATAGGGTGTAGTGAGGGGTAAATAGTTCCAATTCTATGTTCTGAGACCTAGAAGGGAAGGATTAATGGTGGGAAGAATCACTGTGGGACTAAGATTGTAATGCATACTTAGAAAGTTTGCTGTGGATTCCTGGGTGTGAAGGGGCAGTATGGGGCCATTCCTTAGGCAAAGAGGATATGCCTGATCATACATATATATATGTATATGTATATATATATATATATATTCACATTTATTTATATATTTATTTTCATATATTTATTTTTAAATATATTTATTTATATATACACAAATATATACATATGTATACATATATAATAAATATAAACATAAATAAATAAAATAAACATATATATGGGATCAGGCATATTCTTATTATATATGTATAGCATATATATAAATAAAAAACTAAAAATAATCCTTACCTTCCATCTTAGAATCAATTAGTAACTATTGTTTCCAAGGCAGAAGAGCAGTAAGAGTCAGGCAATTGGAATTAAGTGACTTCCCCAGATTCAGACAGCCAACAACTGTCTGAGTCCAGATTTAAACCCAGGACCTCCTGTCTCTAGGCCTGGCTCTCTGTTGTCCATTGAGCCACCTGGGCTACCTGAGCTACTTATATTTAACTCAAGCAAAATCTCATATTTCCAGAAAGTTTTCCCTATTTCTACCACTTTACTACTTGGTGCCCACAAAACTCCTAGATTTTCGGTGCTATTTTACATGTTGATGTTTCCTTTTCCATGATATTTTAACACCTCTCTTCTCTGCCCTCCACCACCATCTCCACAGCAAATGATTACAACCTCCCTGAGGAGCAGAGGCCCCAAATCTTATCTTTCTTTTGTTGCCTGTTGTGGGGTGACTGAGGATTTTTCAGGAGCCCCAAAATTTATTGAGCTTAGTCCTTATTGATTAAGAAATAAGCATGCTTCTCCCCCTTGTATCTGCACAGCAAACTTTCTAAGAATGGTGTTATGCTCAAAATCCTCATACTCATTCTTTTAACCACTAGCTATTGGGCCTCAGTTTCCTTCTCTGTCCAATGAGGAAGAGCCCCTCTGACCTCTAGGATTGATTTGAGGATATATAAGGTCTATTAAGAAACCTCTGAGAAAGAACTGCTAATCTCTCTGGGACCTGAACTCTATAAGTACTCCCACAAAGGGAAGGAAAGGACTCCCAGCAACCAGGAGTTCCCTTAAAGCCTGGTAGAGATTTTCTGTGTTTTTTTTTGTAGAGCCTCAAATCTGCCTTTCCTCATTAAGTCCAGTCTATTCTTGGCTCCCAATGCAGACTGACTGCTGTCTTGGGAACAGCTAGAATGCTGTCGAAAAAGTTCAATTGTCCAACCAAGGGGTGGAGGTGGAGGAACCAGACCTAGACGAAGACCAAGCTGTTCTCACTCTAAGTGATTCCTTCTCTGCAGTTTGAATGGCTTGACTCAACACTCCATCCATATCTCCTGGGTTCTAAATTACCTCCTGCTTTTATACAACCCCTTCCACTTCTCTCTCTGTTTCTCTTTCTCTGTCTATCTGTTTCTGTCTCTCTCTGTCTGTCTGTCTCTTCCCTTCTCTCTCTCTCTGTCTCTTTCTCTCTGTCTCTTTCTGTCTCTGTCTCTGTCTCTGTCTCTGTCTCTGTCTGAAAAACCCTTACCTTCTATCTTAGTATCAGTTCTAAGACAGAAGAGTAGTAAAGGCATGAAGTAATGGGAGTTAAGTGACATGCCCAAAGTTACACAGCTAAGAAGTGTCTGAGGCCAAATTTGAATCCAGGACCTCCCAACTCCAGACTTGGTGCTCTGTCCACTGTATTACCCAGCTAGTACCCACTACCACCATTTTTTAATCAATTAGAATAGACTTCCATACCAGTTCATCCAGTGGGATTTTAAGGACTTTTTTCACTTAGTCTAAAGCCTTTAATTGATTGATCCCTCTTCTTACCTGATGAAGGTATCAGGGCAAAGCATCTCAAAACTTATTTTAAGTGTTGTAGGTCAATTGTTTCAATTGTGTATGACTCTATGATTCCATTTAGAGTTTCTTGGCAAAGATACTGGGCGAGGTTTGCCATTTTCTTCTCCAGCCCATTTTACAGATGAGGAAACGGAGGCAAATAGGGTTAAATGAGTTGCCCAGGGACATACATCTACTAATGTCTGAGGCTGTTTTTGAGCTCAGGAAGATGAGTGTTCCTGACTTCTGGTCTAATACACTATTCACTGAGCCATCCAGCTGTCTTTACTTTAGGTGATGGGGGGGGGGAGGGCGTAGTTAAGGTCACTAAGTGGTCTTCTACCCTTACACTCATCATCTATCATACTTCTTTATACTTAGTTAACATTTAGTAGTTGTTGAGTTGAATTGAATCTAAGACATGAGGACTGGGGCAGATGAACAAGAATCCATATTTTTAAAGTCAGTCTTATTAAAAATAATGTCAGGATCCTAAAGTTCAGAAAGTGTGTAGCTGGAAATGCTAAGGTTACCAACAAAGGGACTCTTAAAAGCTTATGTTGGGGTTAAGAGGAAGTTCAAGGAAAGGTTAAAACTTCTGATCAGAATGGATGGGATGATGACAATGAAATACAGAGAAGAAGCAGGACTTGTTAAATTTAAGCCTTAAATCTTATTTTGCTTCCATTTTCTCTGCCAAGGAGAATGATTTTCATATTGGGAAGGAGAGAACAAAAATCATTAACAAGGGCTTGAATTCAAGTTAAATGAGGAAATAGTAAGAGATGATCATGTCAGAAGTGATTAATGAGTAACTATTACTGACCTATGAAAAGCTGTGAATAGCTAGAGATGGTCAAATGTCCCAGTTTTCAAAAAAAAGGAAAGTGGATAAATCCTGACATCTAGAGCTGGTGAACTGGACTTCAATTTCTGATTCTTGAAATAATTATTTGAGATCTCTAAGAACCATCTTCCTGAGTTCAAATCTGGTCTTAGACATGTTCTAGCTATGTAACCCTGGGCAAGTCACTTAGCCTAGTTTGCCTTAGTTTCCTCTTCTATTAAATGAGCTGGAAAAAAATGGCAAATCACTCCAGTATGTCTGCCAAGAAAAGCCCAGATGGGGTCACAAGGAATCAGACATGACTAAAAAAGGCTAAATAATACCAGAATGATCACAGATTCTTCAAAAACAGGTTACTTGAAATGAAGAAGCACTGCTCTTTAAAGCAGAGAGGCAGAGGACTGTGGGTATTGAATATTACTTATGCTATTAGATATGATCACTGTGTTGGTCGGTTTAGCTTAACTACTTTCATTCATTACCAAGGAGGGTTCTAGATAGTATTGGGAAATATAGTGGGAAATAACATTGGTATAAAAAAAGAATAAATGAAGCATTAAATGAGAAAAAGAATGCTATGCCATAATAATTTTGTTGTACTTCCAGATAAATTAAGGGAATGCCAGATAAAGTATTCTTAAATTCCAGTCAGATATTTGATGATCTTTCAAGACACGCTTGTGAAAAGATGGAGAATTTATGGGCTAGATGAGAATATACATCGAGGTGGATTCAGAACTGGTTGGATGATTGGTCCCAAAGAATATTTCTTGGTGTTTTTGCCCTAAGCTGTTCAAAATTTGAATTGATGAGGTGTATGTAGGTGGCATGGTTATCAAATGTGTAGATTATAGGAAACCTTCAGATCAAAAGAAGTCATCAGCATGCTAAAAGGGATGGGCTGAATATAATAATATTTAATTGACTAGAAGTAAATATAGGAACTTCTAGCTCTTCACTACCTATTCACTCCTCCATTCCTATCATCCTGACTTCTATTCCTTCCATTGGTGGTTTGGGAGGGAATGAGAGGGAGTAGTGTCCTGGCAAGCTTCCTGAGCTTGCCCATCTGGTAGTGCCCATGGTCAGTAGTTGGTGCTGGTGATGGTGAGGAAGGTGGGCTCCTTCTCCATAATGATTTTCCTGCTCATCGATGGCTTTGGGTTCCCAGATGGAAGCAGGACTTGGTAGTCTGGAGGGTCACTGCTTTTCTTGGGGCTCTTGGGTTCAAAGTCCTGGTCTGTTTCCATATAGATCTTAGGAGAGGTGCTAGTAGAGCTGGTGGTGGTAATTTTGATTTTCATAGCCTAATCAGCCTCCTGTCTCAATGTGCCAAGCACCATGCCGTTCAGTGAAAATGGGGGAGGAAAAATAGTAGAAAGATGTTATATTAGGAAACTATCATAATAGTACAAGTGAGAAGGGATGAAGGACTGGTTTGTATGGCCTTAAGAGGCACTCTGGATAGAATGCTGGGCCTGAAGTCAGGAAGATTCAGTTCAAATCTGGCCTCAGACATTTACTAGCTGTGTGACCCTGGGCAAGTCACTTAACCCTGTTTGCCTCAGTTCCTCATCTGTAAAATAAGCTGGAAAAGGAAACGGCAAACTACTCCAGGGTCTTTGCCAAGAAAACAGCAAATGGGGTCCCCAAGAGTCCAACTTAACAACAACACTAGAGGAAGGAGGGAGGGTTGCAGGAGACTGGATGAAGAAAGATGACTGAGATTTTGAACTTGGTTGATTGGAAGGAGAGTGGAGTCCTCAGTAGAAATAAGGAGACCCGGAGAAGATATAGGTTTAGAAGAGAAGATAATATACACGTCTTTCCAAAATCTAAATTGATTAATGAGTTCCTTGTATTTCCCCATCAGTCTCATAACACAAGGGACTCTTAACCTGGGGTCCATGAACTTGTTTTACAAAATATCCTGTTAACTGTATTTCAATGTAATTGGTATCCTTTGTGGTCCTATGTGTCCTATGCATTAAAAAACATTATTCTCCAAACTGGTCCTTAGATCTTACCAGACCACCCACAGGATCCATGACACAGAAAGGGTAAGAACCCTTGCCTTAGACAATCTCTCTTCTTCCTCACCGGGGTTTTTTTGATCCTTATAAGTATCCCATTTTTCTTGGACCTGCTTCCCCCAAAGCACCTTAGGCCAATGAGAGCTTAACCATCCCTTTTCTGGACTCTGAAAACTTACATCTTCCATGCTATTTCCTCAATCTACTGGACTTTCCCCATTCCTTGGCCTCAGTGCTAAATTTCTAGAAAGAAGAATCTATATCAGTTACCTCTATTTTCCTGCTATCTGCTCCCTCTATAACTCCTTACAACCCAACTTCTATCCTTACAGCTCTACTGAAACCATTTCCCCCCCAAGGCCACCAAAAACATCCTTATCCCCAAGTCTGGTGATGCTTTTACAGTGCTGACTTTATCCTCTCTGTGACAGAAAGGACCACCCCATCTTTCCCTGAATTGCTTTCTTCCTTCAACTGCCTTCTGTTGCCGTTGCATTTTACTGATTGGAGTTTCTCCTACCTTTCTGATAGTTCCTTCTCTGTCTCCCTTGATGACTCTTATTTCTCTTTGTGCCTCCTAAATGTAGACATTGCCCAAAGAGTTACCTTTTTCAGGGAACCTTCCCAATTCTAGCCTAACATGTTCCCGTATGTTCCCACCCATCCCACTGTATTGCCTTTCCTCTTTCCCTCCCATGCCTATCATTCATAGGCTATTGGTGGTTGACTCTTAGATCTTGCCCTGTTTTTGAGAGTGTCCCAGCCAGTCAGGGACAAATTTTATGTTTTAAACCATTTATTTAAAAAATTATCTCCAGCCCTAAATTGTTCCGACCCATATTTACTTATATTTTCTCTTTTCATTCCACAGCAGCCATCCATCCATCCATCCATCCATCCATCCATACGCCCTTTCTGTTCTTCACCTTCCTTCCTTCCAGAACAGAAGTGTGGGCCAAAACATTTAGATTCAGAATACCCAGGAAAATCAGACAAATAGGCACAGGAAGGTCAGAGGCAGGAGATCTGCCCTGGTAGGCAGAGACCATGTATTACTCATATGTGTACACCTCCTCCCTCAATTCCTAGCATAGCTATTCAGTCAATGTTTCCTGAATGAATGAATGGGTAAATGACTTGTTTCCTTCAGGGAGCTTTCTCAGACTAACCCAGTTCAACATTCTTACTTTCCTCCAGCAACTGAGAGAAGCAATAATCAGTAAGCCTTCAGGTAGTTTATCACAGCAGATAGTGAGATGGTCTAGGAGTCCAGAAAATCTGAGTTCAAATCCTATCTCTGACACATACTGCTTATGTGATCCCGGACAGGACAGCTAAAAGGTTTAGTGGATAGAGCACCAGACTTGGAGTCAAAAGGACCTGGAGTCAGGAGCTCTTTCTCCCTTCTTCTGTTGCTACTGCCATCTTGGACATGTGCAGCCCATCAAGCTGGCCTAGGCCTCCAAGGTACTGGGAAGGACTGGTTCTCAGGGTCACTGCTTCCAGGTGCCTGTGGAGTTCATGGATGATACAAGCCAGTCTATCATCTACAACATGAAGGGACTCATGCAAGAGGGGGATCTGCTTACCCTGCGAGTCAGAACACAAGGTCTGGAGGCTGTGGTGAGACTGGCAGGTGGAGGCTCTAGGCTGCTGGTCATGGTTTGGAAAGACTGATTAAGAGATATATAAAATAAAGTGTTTTGCCTAAAAATAAATCCCAGCCCTGTGATCTTGAGCAAGTCACTGAACCCCATTTGCTTAGCCCTTGACCTTCAGTCTTTGAGTTGTTACTAAGGCAGAAAACAAGAGTTTTAAAAAAGATGTAGTGTAGGTTCCAATTTGCATTAAAAGAAGATGTTTCTTACTGAGGGCTTCCTATATGCATGAAATCACAAGGTTGATTTAAAGACATATATATGATAGTGCATGTAGAAGCCCACATAGAATGTCAGAACTGGAAAGGATGTTGGAGATGATCCTATCTAACCCCTTTGACTTACAGAAGAAGAAATGAGATCTACAACATGCATGTGAGTTTGTCTTAGCTTTCCTGACTTCCTAAGGGTCCAGGGTATAGAATGGCCAGCCCTACTCCTATGCCCCCAGCCCAGGGCAGCAGGTACTATCAGAGTCCTAACTAGCTCTGCCCCCAGTCCTGTTCCCCTTACCATGTAGGAAACGAATCCATCAAGCAGGACAATGGCCATGTGAAGGACTATGGTTAACCACAAGGAAGAGCCTCCTAGCCATCATATGGGTGAGCACAGTAGGTTAAGGAGTAGAGCAGACACCAAAATCCTATAGGATCTTGGTATTTAGTCCCTTCTAGAAGGGGAAAGACTAAATTCATTCTGATCTGCCTCTCATTGTCCCATAGTCCTCCTTTCTCTAGGGTCTCCCTGGTAGTTTCATTGCTGAGAAAATTGTGAGAGAGTAGAAAGAACAAGGAGAATGTAATAAAGGAATCTGAGTTAGAATCTTGGATCTGTTTCTTATTACCCGGATACTTTGGGGCAGGTCACTTAATTCCTCTGGGTCTCTGTTAGCAGATGAAGAAACAGGAATCCATAAGAAATAACATTGATCCTAGAATTGAAAAACCTGAGTTCAAATCTTACTTCTGATTCATATTACCTTGTGTGACTTCGGGCCAGTCACTAAACTTCCTTGGGCTTCTGCTTCCCTCATCTGCAGGATGAGGATGGCTTCTAAGTTATCTTTTGGCTCCAGTTATAATCCTGCTATCTGGTGATCTCCAAAGTTAACTGTTTTATTCTTTTCTTTTTTAAAATCAATGCCTTTGTTTTTACATCATGGTCATTTCTGGAGATATCTCCCCTCCCCTTGAAACTGAACTCTTCCCTTGTTGCAAAGAAAAACAGGCCAAAACACAAGGTTAACTCTTTTTTCTCTGAACTTTTTCCTATGAGAGGGAAGAGAATCAATGATGGACTGGCAAAAAAGATCTAGGTTCCAAAGGCTTCATTAACTTGAGGGTCACAGGGAAAACTGAAAGAGACAAAGGGGAAACTGTGGGAGCCAAAGGTACATGGAGGGGAACCAGCACAGGGGGCTTCCCAGGCCTTTTTGCCTGAATATTAAAAGTGCCCTTAGCATTTGTAAAATCAGCCAGTCCCCTTCACCCCCATGCCTGCTTGTTTATTAAAAAAATATTTTTATTAGTTTTTTCTTTTTTACTTATTCAGCACTGCTAGATACCATGAGTGATGGAAAATTTAGATAAGATATTGTTTGACCTCATGGAGCTTTCAGTATGGTAGGAAGAGAAGACAGATGCAGATAGAAGATTGTGTATCTATAGTGTGCTAAAAATGATCCAAGGCCCCAAATAAGCTCCAATTGGTCCAAGAGACAGATGAGAAACCTAAAAACCTCACAGGCCCTCTCTCTGCAGAGATGCTGCTGGCTTCAAAGGCAATCTAGAGCTTGGCTGCCTCCCTCTGTCCTCCTTTCTCTGAATGGGGCTGGGGTGGCTTTCAAACCCTTGTTCTGGTCACCAAGCTGGGGTGAGGGGAGAGAAGACATCTATTCCCCCTTCCCCTTTAACTGAAGAAATTCAGTCCTGCCCTGAGAACCCTCTGGGGATGCAGAATCTAGAAGTCTTTCTCAGTGCTCTCAGGTTTTAGACACACCAGACATATTAAATATGCCCAGCAGAATGCAGAAATTTTCCATTGAGCCCACAAAGCTTAGACAACCAAAAGACATTTATTAAGTACCTACTATATGCCAGACACTGTGGTAAGTGCTGGGGCTACAAAATGAGGCAAAAGACAATCTCTGTCCTCAAGGAGCTCACAAACTAATGGAGGAGACAACAAAGCAAGCAAATATGCTATATTCAGGATAAAGAAACTAATAAGAGGGAAGGTATTCAGATTAAGAGAGGTTGAGGAAGGCTTCTTGTAGAAGATGGTATTTTAGTTGAGGGGGGAGCCAGAAGTCAGTGGGCAGAAAGGAGGTGGAAGAGTGTTCCAGGCATGGGGGACAGCTAGAAAAGAAAAATCTTAACTAGGAACCAGCTAGGTGACTGAGTGGATTGAGAATCAGGCCTAAAGATGGGAAGTCCTGGGTTCCAATGTGGCCTGAGACACTTCCTTGCTGTGTGGCCTTGGGCAGGTCACTTAATCCCCATTGCCTAGCCCTTAGCACTCTTCTGCCTTAGAACCAAAACAGTATTGATTCTAAAAAGGAAGGTAAGGGTTTTTAGAAGAAAAAAGAAAGAAAAGGAAAGAAAATGCCTAAACCCTAGGGGAGGAGTGTCTTGTTTATGGAGCAACAAGACTAGGGTTCCTGGATCAAAGAGGACGTGTTAGGGAATAAGAAGACTGGAAAGGTAGAAGGGGGCTTGGTTACGGAGGGCTTTGAGTGCCAAACAGAGCAATTTGTATTTGATCCTGGAGGTGATGGAAAGCCACTGGAATTTATTGAGAGAGAAAGAGAGAGACAGAGAGAGGAGAGAAGGAGAGAGAGAGAGAGAGAGAGAGAGAGAGAGAGAGAGAGAGAGAGAGAGAGAGAGAGAGAGAGAGAGAGAGAGAGAGAGAGAGAGAGAGAGAGAGAGACAGACAGAGACAGAGAGAGAGAGAGAGAGAGAGAGAGAGAGAGAGAGAGAGAGAGAGAGAGATACAGAGAGAGATACAGAGAGAGGGAGAAAGAGACAGAGAGGGACAGAGAGACAGAGACAGAGAGACAGAAATATAGAGAGAGGGAGAAAAAGAGAGAGAGAGAGAGAGTCAGAGTCAGAGTCAGAGTCAGAGAGAATTGACATGATTGGACTTCTGCTTCAGTAAAATCACTTTAGTGGCTGAATAGAGACTGGAATAGAGTGGGGAGAGACTTGAGGTAGGCAGAACCACCATCAGCTATTGCAATGATCAGGGTGTGAGAAAATCAGGGCCAGCACTAGAGTGGTGACAGTGTCAGAGGAGAGAAGAGATACTGCAAAGGGGAATCCAACAGACCTTGGCAAAAACTTGCTTGTGGAGGGATGAGAGAAAGTGAAGAGTCCAAGATGATTTCTTGGTTCCCAGGACTAGAAGGAAAGTATGGTCCTCAATGGTAATAGAGAAAGTAGGAGGATGATAGAACTTAAAAGGAAAGATAATGAGTTTGGTTTCAAATATGTTTAGTTTAAAATGTCTGCTGCACCTGAGGGAAGGCAGGGGAAAATAAAACCCAGAATGGAACCCTTAGGGAAAAAATAGAGAAAGGAAGAATAGGACCAGATACTGAAAGTATTTCTCCTCATTAAGAAATTAAACAAGAGAGGATAAAGGAGAGAAAAGGAGAAAAGAGGAAGAAGGCATGGAGAAAGAGATGAGATGAGGAAAAGGAGGATAGAGGAGGGTAGAGAGAGGAAAAGAGCTGCCAAGAAGACAGGGCCCCATAGGTGGGGAATCCTGATGAGGATGACTCAGCCCAAGGAAGGAGGTGGAAGTGAAGTTGAGTTCAGATGGGGCTGTCTTTATGAGGGTTGGGGAGAACTAGGAAGTTATTACACCTGGGGCAAATTCTTAGAACCTATTGCTTTGTATGTATTTTGCCTTTTCATTTGTGTATACACAGATGGCCCCTTCTAACTCTTACATCCATGACATTTGAAGACAAAGATTGTTTTTTTTGTCCTTCCTTCCTTCCTTCCTTCCTTCCTTCCTTCCTTCCTTCCTTCCTTCCTTCCTTCCTTCCTTCCTTCCTTCCTTCCTTCCTTCCTTCCTTCCTTCCCCCAGTCAATACTTCAGCTAGCACTTGACATGTAGTAATTGCTTCATAAATGTTCGTTGAATTGAATCAGTCCTTGACTAAGCCCACTCTCTTCCCTTCCCCAGTAGAAATTCAGATCCAGAGTTCTGTTGCCTGGACAGTGTCACTCAGCCCCGGATGATCTCAGTTTTGGAGAAGTCCAGAGAGACTCTTCACATGGTCTATTCACCAAATGGAATCCATCTAATTTTACTCTTTCTCAGCAGGACCATGCCAGATTATCATGGGGAAATAGGTGCTAGTGGTAAAGGGATAGGTAGAAATTTTGATCTATTTTAACCTAACATGGATAACTTGAAATCACCTGCAAGTATCATGCAAATTGAAATAGATGATTTTTTCAGACAGTAAATATGGGTGGGGAAAAGATATACCTGAGAAAATTACAACTCGTTGTTTCTGTGAAAGCTCTTTCTATTTTAGGGTGGGGTAGGAGAAATGTAATAGAGGAATGGTATAAATTTCTATACATATTCGTGGTTTTGGGTCACCAAGTTCATTTGAGTCTTCCAGGGCCTTAGTAGGTCAGAAAGGGGGAAGGCTAAACCATCCCTTCCTTCTAATTTGGACTGGATCTTTGCATGTAATTTAATTTAAAAATCCATAATAACACAGCCTTGATATCTTTGGGGATTGTTGCTGACTCCATTGTTTGGCAGGTAAAAGGAAGTCATAGGATTATACTGTAAATTTATATCTGTAAGGGACCTTAGCAGTCTTCTAACCCAACTCCCTCATTTACAGAGTAGAAAACTGAGATCCCAGAGAAATTTCTTTGACTTTTCTGAAGTCATAAAGGTAGCATTTGAACCCAAGATGTATGACTCTAATTCCAACACTCTTTCTTTTGTATCCAAGGGCTTAGAGCCTCAGAGGGTGAAGAATCATTGTTGTTTGTCCTTCATTTTGAAGAGAACCAATAAAATCATGGTTCGATGATTTGTTTGTCAATTGGATTTAAGTAAGGTGGAGTTTCATAAAATCTTCAGCCTCTCTCTCTTCCAGAGTCATCAAAGTCCAGTAGCAAGACAAAAGTCAAGATGACTGGTCATGTCCCAGGATGCAGGGGATGTACTTGGCATCTTTGATATCTGACCAAGCTCTAAGTGCCCTAGTATGCCTGCTCCAGCTGCTTATATGGCCATTGGAACAAATTATTCTCATCTACCCATTCCACAAAGGGAAGTTTTCACATGTTTGGGATAGATTCCCCACTAACTCACCAATGGGGTTGAGGCCTGTTGATTATCTTTAATCTGGTTCAGCCTGTCTGTTGAGATGGTTTTACTTTGAGGCACTGCACTCACTATACCCTCTTGGAGCTCCAGGTGAGAGTTGGGTGAAAGGTGAGCCCCAAGGGAAGATGAGCAGCCTTGAAAAGGGCTCAGAAAACCCTCACACCAGAGGACCTAGTCCTATTTGAACAGCCCATACAACCCTTTCATTTGGCTAAACACATGGTAAAGAGCAGCCACTTTGATAGTGATTATGGAGAACATTATACACAGTAACAACAATATTGGATGCTGATTAACCGTGAGACTTAAATAACCTGATTAATACCATCATCCCAAACAATGAAGAATGATGCCCCTAGTCTCTCACCTTTCACAGCAGCCTATTTCATTTTTGGATGGCTCTAATTGTAAGAATTTTTCCTTATCTCAAACCCCAAATTCCCCCTCTACAACTTCCCCCAAATATGTTCTGAATTCTGTCCTTTGGGGTCAAAAGAAAAAATCTAATCTCTCTCACAATTCTTACCTGAGGTAATTATTACCACTAATAAATGACCAAGCTAGCCATTGAAACAATACATTTTGATTCTATAAATTCAGTGTCCTGCCCACTATAACAATGATTCAGAAAATATTTGGGCAGAGATAAGAACTGAAGAAGCCTCATAGTGTTGTAGAACTGGGACTTTGTCTTATCTGAACTTTCTATTTGCCTTAGTGCTTAGCAGAGTGTTTTGGATGTAGCAGGGACTTGATAAATATTTGTTGAATTAAATTGGAGCCTCATTTAGGTAGGGGATAAAGTTTGTTTCTTTTTTTGGCAACTGGGCATGAGACAAGGGTCTGGGGCAAGGGGTAGGGGTTGAATGGGAAATGACCATCAGAGGGAGAAGAGGAAAGTCACAAAGTTATCTCTACTGCTTACCCTTGGTATGTAAGATGTTCCTATCATCCTCTGATAATTTTCTGACCTTCCTTCTTTAGAAGGAGGACCCCACACTAGTTCTCCCATGGTGTAATGCTTCAGGTGGATCAGAGCTCCTGAATATCCGGTGTACAACCTCAGCTAGCTTCCAATGCTCTTTCTTGCATTCCCATCCCTGCCCCTCAATTCTGAGCAGAGGGATTTCTGTGGTGGGTGGGGGTGAGGTTAGAGTAGGGGTCCCTTGCATCCTAGCATTTAGTCTGAAATTTGTACTTTTCTAAGCTTCGTCTAAGCTGGTTCCCGGTGATCTGAACTGAAATCCCTTAGGCAGCTGGTGGTGACAAGCAGCCTAAAGGCTGAAGCAAAGGAATTTGTGCCTTTGTGCCTGGGAGTGGGGGTAGTCCAGCAACAAAAAAGAAGTGTGGTCGGGTATGGTTTAGGGATGTCAAAGAAGAACACTTTGCTGAATGTGTGAAAGATCTTCCCAAAGTGCCAAGGCGCCTACCTAGAGAGACGCTGGCATTTGAGAGATATTAGTGTGGTGCCCAATGCCATATGGCAGAGATGGGTATAGGATGGATGCCTGAGGGAGTGATCCGAGCTGGCAGCCGCAAGGGAGGTGGGATACTAGAATCCTGCAGGTGGGATGCTGAGGTGGGGGAGGTGGATGGAGCAGAACCCTTCCAAGTCTGGTCTGGACCCAGTGAACATTTGCGGGGGCGGTTGGGTGGGGGTTGGGACTCAGTGTGTGGACCGGGGAGGAGGAGAAGGCTCTCCCTTAAGGCAGGATGTCTGGATCCAGACACCAGACCCTTCTATTAGCCCCCGTCTTAGTAGCTTTTCTCACCCATACTCATTTCCTTTGTTCGGAAGGCAGGAGGAGGGAGAGCAGGAAAGGCTAGGGGAGAGTGGAAAAGGCGGGGGGGGAGGGGAGGGAGGGAAGAGAGTCAGAGTCAAGAGGGAGGGGCCCACCAGTTTGCAGGTTGGAACTGTCACATTGTGCCCTCCTTTCGGGCGGGTTCCGAGGTGTGTCGGAGCTCTGCCAGAGTCCCAAACCGCGCACCCCCAGGGCACTAGCAGGCTCGCACTGTGCCCTCCGGGGGTGCCCTTGTGCCCTCGGAGGGGGGCGGTATTAAGTGGGGGCAGAGGATTCTGAGCTGGGGGCTTAGCTGAGGCTGGGAAACTCAGGTGCAGGGCAGGATTCGTTGTCCAGCTGGTGCCTGCTTGGGTCACCTTGGGTAAGTCTGTGCCTTGGTTTTCACTCAGGCTCACAAGCCCTTGTCTTGGATGTGAGGGTGGGAGCTGGGGACCAGTCGCCCCTGGGGGAGTAGGAGCCTGTCCCCGCAGGCAGGTTCAGGCAGTGGGTAAGGGCTCCTGACAGTCTGGAGGCTGGAGACTAGTGGGGGCTGCCTGCCTGGACCCATCGACAGAAGCAGCCGCCCCAAGGGGTGATACTGCGTGAGTGGCGGGGCGGGGGCAATTCCTCTCCGGGCCTCTCTTGGCCATGGAGTCCTCCCCGGGACTCCCACCCCGCTCCAGGTGCAAAAACAGGGGCACTATCTCTTTAAAGCTTCCAGGGCTGCTACCGCACCATGTGATTGCTTGAAAGGCTGAGCGCTGGCGCTGCAGTGGAGGAGTTCGGAGGAGGATGAGCTGCGGCTCGCAGCCGCCCCGTGCCCACAGCCCAGCCCAGCTTGGGGCTGCCCCTGAGCCCTGGCCCGGACCCGTGGTCCAGGCCCCCCGGGGAACCACCTCTGGGACCACCTGCTGGCCAGCTGGCAGGATGGTGAGCCCTTTGCCTGCCGGGCATTGGGGGGACATTGGCTATGGGTGTTGGGTGGGATTCCCGAGCTGAATTGGGGAGGGGGGCGGCTGGGAGGATCACACCTGATAAAGGAAGTGGAGGGGTGGAAGAGGAGTGAGCTGAGCTATTTTTAAGTTGCTGAATGCAGTCTGTGGGGATGATAAGGGACAGGGGCAGAGATTTGTCAAGGGGAAGGTTGGTGCTGCCCTCCCCTCTTTGGTTCTGGGTTTTGGGGGCACATGGTGTGCCAAGGGGCACCAAGTAGGGCATACCTCCAGGGGTGCCAGGATAGCTTATTTGCCCAGACTCCATTTTTCCTTCGAGGGGCTTACCCCCTTGGCTCCCATGCCCGCAGGTGCCTGTCATGTGCCCTCCAGTGCCTGCTGGCTGATGTTCCTGCCCTGTTCCCGCCATGCCACACTCCATATCGGCCTTCCAGGCCGCTTACATTGGCATCGAGGTGCTCATCGCCCTGGTGTCAGTGCCTGGGAACGTGTTGGTGATCTGGGCAGTGAAGGTGAACCAGGCTCTTCGAGATGCCACTTTCTGCTTCATTGTGTCGCTGGCTGTGGCCGATGTGGCCGTGGGTGCCCTGGTCATCCCTCTCGCCATCCTTATCAACATTGGTCCCCAGACCCACTTCTACACTTGCCTCATGGTGGCTTGTCCTGTCCTCATCCTCACCCAGAGCTCCATCCTGGCCTTGCTTGCTATTGCTGTGGATCGCTACCTCCGAGTCAAGATTCCGCTCAGGTCAGTAGGGGATAACTGAAGGTAACCAACCCACCTTTCTCCACCCCCATGTCTGGGTAGCCCTGGATGACATCAGTTGCCACTGACAGTGTGGGATATACTCTGTTTCTGAGTCCCCCACTTCTCCTTCCCAACACATCTGAAGAAACAGAACAAGTGGGATATTAGCCTCAAAAATTTAGAGGTATCCAGGCATATTTTGAGCAGGCATCATGCCTTCTATCTTTCAGACTCAGCCAAGTATTGCTAAAGCTGGTAGGCATATGAGCATAGGTTCAGCCCTACCAGCTGGATGAGCCAGAGAAGAGAGCTTTGGCTGTTATCTCAACATGGTCTTAAAGGCCATTTCTGGTTTGGATGCTAGTTTTGGGGACTAGAGGTATGTGATGGAGAAATGGCAACCAATACTTGAGCCTAGAGCCATGAGGACCATGGAGTAGGAATGAGATAATGACAAGAAAGAGGGAGAGTCTTGGGGTTTGATAACCATTCCCCAATTCCTTAGGGAGCCAAAGGAAGATCAGGGAGGGAGAAGACAAGAGATATGGAGGTGAGCAGGATTGCTGGTCCAGGGAAATGCCTTTGGGGTTATATTGTGGTGCCTAAGGAAGGGCCTGGTTCCCTCTGTCTTCTGCCCATTTACATACTATTTGTTGTGGGTGTTGGGGAGGAAACTGTTTATGTTCTGTCTTAATATTCCTTGTATTGTTGAAAAAACATTCTGAGTCTTAGTCCATGGAACAAGACAGGAAGAAGTATTCCCATTGGTGCCTAGGTAGTGCTATTGCCCAGGCAGTGTTAATCCTTATTACTGGTGCCCAAGTTCACGTCAGAGCTCAGTGCCCAAGGATGCCAGGACATGCTGCAGTTATCTAGGCAGTGCCTGTGCCACATAGTGCCAGGGAGCAAACTGGATTAGTGCCAGGTAATGACCATGCCAGGATACCCACAAAGAATGCTGGTCTCTTCTTTAGATGGGACAAGCTTCCCTTTCTTTCTGGAATCCTTGGTCATCTTTGGCACCTGCTGTTTCCCAGCTAAGTAGAAGGACTGTTGTTTGGCAGTCTGTAGTTTGGCACTCTCTGGAATTGGCACTCTCTGAAATCTGGGGTCCCCTCATTTCTGGACAGGAGAAGGTAGAGAAGAAGAGGAGGACTTGGTTTTACGTTTCCTTTTTTTCTTCCTTTTTGCATTTTAACAGATCCTTTAATTTCAATAATCAACATTCAACTGATATTTATTAAGTACAAGGCACTGTAAATACAGAGATAACTAAGACATGAGCTCTGACCTCAAGGAACTTATCATGGACTGGCTTGACAAAATGCTTTCATGTATGCTACTTCATTCTGTCTTCCCGAGGTAGCAAGGGCATGGAG
Source organism: Monodelphis domestica (assembly GCF_027887165.1). Lineage (NCBI taxonomy): Eukaryota > Metazoa > Chordata > Mammalia > Didelphimorphia > Didelphidae > Monodelphis > Monodelphis domestica. The sequence goes on from NC_077228.1 coordinate 105,940,013, forward strand.
TCTTATTTCTATGTCATAAATGGGAAAGCCCATATTCAGAGGCAGTGAAGTGATTTACCCATAGCCATACAGTTAGTCGGTGGCAGAACTGGGAGCAGAAGCCAGGGAAACTCTTCATCTCTTTATGTCTGATGACTTCCTTGGAGGTCATTTGGTACCTTAATACCAGGCAACATTCTGCTCTTTCCTCTCTCTCCAAGGGCTGTACCCTCTGCCCCCAAAAGGCAGGGTTTTGCAACCTTTTTAAGATCAGCCTTGGTGGGAACTTAATGCGCATAAAATGGTGAGTCTGTGATTAGGACTGACAAGGAGCCAATATTTGTATTACTCAGATAAATTTGATCTTAGCACATTACACATGGGATGGGCCCCATGGGCCAAGAACTTGATTATAGGGAAAATACCCTCCAATGTGGCAACCCTTCTTTTCCAGAAGTTCTGGCTTTTGAGTAGATGCCACTGGAAGCATGCTAAAGCCTTGTTGTTGATATTACTAATATCATTAACAATTAGAATATACTGTTGTCTCCCCAAGGACAGGAGGGAAAGTCTGGTTTCAAAGCAGTGAATGATGCTCACACTCACACTTCCAGTTCCTTAGCACTTGGAGCCTCCTTCCATGAAAGGATCTTCCTTCAAGGTGCTGATATGGCTTTAGTGGGGAGGATGTTGGATTGGAAGTCAGAGGATTTGATTTGGGTTTGAGTTCCAACTCATCTACTAAATGTGTGACCTTGGACAAGCCCAATTTTTCTCCCATGTAAAATGATAGGGTTGAATTAGAGATTAGATCCCTCCCAGCTCTAACTCTGATTTAAACCTACCATTGCCTTCAAGTCTTCTTTTTCTTCTCACATTAGCTAGATGACAGCCACTTATTCAGCTAGATGGGATCTGTCCGACTTCAAATTTTCCTAGACACTTTGTCTGGATCTCCTTTTCCCTATCAATTCATCTGTATCATCTTTGTTAGTTTATATATACGATCTCCTTTTCTCTCCTCCTTTCCTCTCCCCAATCTCACATTTTTCCTTCTCCACCTCTGAACATTATAAGCCCCTTGAGGGCAGGGACCATTCCATCTTTCTTTGTATATATGTCCATCACCTGCTCACAGTAGATGCTTAATAAATGTTTGCTTAAATCAAATTTGAATCTAGTCCATTGTCTTGGCAGGACTGGCAGGACTGCCTCATTCCTGTCCAGTTTCCTTCCTTCTTCCTTCCTTCCTTCCTTCCTTCCTTCCTTCCTTCCTTCCTCCTTCCTTCCTTCCTTCCTTCCTTCCTTCCTTCCCTTCCTTCCTTCCTTCCTTCCTTCCTTCCTTCCTCCCTCCCTCCCTCCCTCCCTCCCTTCCTCTTTCTTTCTTCTCTTTCTTTCTTTCTTCTTCTTTCTTTCTTTCTTTCTTTCTTTCTTTCTTTCTTTTCTTTCTTTCTTTCTTTCTTTCTTTCTTTCTTTCTTTCTTTCTCTCTTTCTTTCTTTCTTTCTTTCTTTCTTTCTTTCTTTCTTTCTTTCTTTCTTTCTTTCTCCATCTTTCTTTCCCTTTCTTTCTCTCTTTCCTCCTTTCTTCCTTCCTTCCCTTCTTTTTTTATTAATTTCCAGACACAGGATAAAGAAAAGATGAAATAATTCTCTTTGAATATGCAATGCTATTTGTGCTGGGCTTACCCTTTTGACAAGGTTCTTGATGCCAATTGTCTGCTCCTCATCGCCACCCATCTATGCTTGTTTTCTTTTTTCTGCCCTAAGTGATCCGAGAGGACAGCTGTTCAGTCTCAGTTCAAACACCAGCCCTTTAAGAACTTGGAGGTGATATGACCATCCCAGACTACCATGCTCAGGATAAGAGCAAGGGTCTTCCCAAGTAAGATGCTTATTCTGCAAATTTTGTTTGGTACCCAAGTAGCCATTCATGAGGGCAGTGAGAGGGGCTCTAGAGGAAGAAAACAAGGGGCAGAAATTAGTGCCAGAAGGCATTGTTCAACTCTCAGGGCTCTCTTGGAGACACAGTATGTACTATGGAAAGAAAATTGAATCCAGAGTCTGAGAACTGGCACCTGTGTGGCCTTGGGTATGGCTTCTTCTCTTGGAGTTGTGTCTCTGCTATAAAATGAGGTTAGATTATATGGGCTTCTTATGTCCCTCCCAGCTCTAAATCCATCATTCTTATCCATCTCAGCTTCATTCTGGTCTCTTAAATACAGATGGGGGGGATGCTGCTGGTGTGACATTTCTTAGTGTAGGTTCATCCCCATCACTCCCTAGGCAACAACCAGCAAGGAATGAAAACTGTCCTACTACCAAATGATTGGAAGGGTGATGTCTGAGAATATGGGGAATAAGGGCAGCTGATAGAGACTTTTATGTCTCCAGCCAGAGGCACTGGAGGAATTTGGCTTCTACCCCAGATAGCCAACCAAAAGCAGCTCTAGCCTCTGTCACCATCGCAGGGAATCAAATGAGTATTTACCAACTACTCATGTGCCCCCTGAGTCACCTGTATGAACTAGAGAGAGAAGGGAGACTTTTATGGACTGAACTCTTGCTTAAGACATTTTAGGCAGCGAGGAAAGGGAGTAAAACTAGTCATTCAGCCATTAATGAGAGAAAAGGTGATCTGCAAGAAGGATTGGGATCCAATTGCTACAAAATAATCAACCATTGATTTGCAACTAACTAATGATTTGTTTGTGCATTGATTTACATACAGTTTGCATAGGTTAGTACCCCTTCAACCGCCTTTTAGTCTTTGCTTCAGGAAAACTCCAACATCTGTTCTCCTTCTCAGAAGCTTTTCATATTGCTCCTGTTTGAATTGGTCCCATGATATCCATCATGACTCTCAAAGGGAATGCCTGTATTGCACTTGTGGGCCATGGGTTTGTGCCACAACATCCCTAGCCTCCACTCCCAGCTTCAGTGCACTGTTTGCTCTTCCTAGATTGGCACTGGGGAGGTCACAATAGCAAATCTGGCATTGGAGGTGAAAACTGGTCCCTTCCTCTTTGAATTCCAGGATGTAAAGAAACAAAACAGGAAAAAGATGGAGGAAGGGAAGGAGAAGCAGATAAATCCCAAGACTCAAGTAATGGGTGTCCAAGTCTAGCCACCAGGGAATCCTTCTTTGTTGCCAACCTTAATATTCAGTGTACTATGATTCATTGTGGCTAAGACTGCGCTGTGAAAAAAAAATAATCTGAGAACCAGTGATTAGGATCATTTGGTAGAATTTCAAACTGGCATGTACCTTAGAGGTTGTTTAGCATAACTTTATTTTAGTGGAAGAAATAGAAGCCTATGGAGAAGTAAGTGACCTAACCAGGGTCACCCAAGCAATGCCAGTAATGAGATCTGAACCCTGGTTCTCTGACTGTAAATCCAGTTCTCTTTCTACTATATTATACTTTTACTCATGCAGGGAATTAGACTGTGTCCAGGGTTCTAAAGGGTTTCAGTTAGAGAGAGGTGACTTAAGAGATTCTTAGTCTGTCTAGCTCAGTGGTTCTCAACCTTTCTAATGCCATGACCCCTCAATACAGTTCCTCATGTTGCGGTGACCCCAAACCAAAAAATGATTTTGGTGGCTACTTCAAAACTGTAATTTTGCTACAGTTATGATTTGGAATGTAAATACCTGATATGCATTATGTATTCTCATTGCTACAAATCAAACATAATTTAAACATAGTGATTAATCACAAAAACAATATTTAATTATATGTTGAGAAATATTAATCCAGCAGGAGGCAGCCTGAGCGCTGGGCGGGAGGTAAGTCCTGCCTGGGGAGGGGGTCCGCAGACATTGCCTTCTTCTTCCTGTTGTCTCCCTCCAGCTCCAGCTAGGGCTTCACTTTGCTGGGGTTACTCGGCTCCGTTATCCACTCCAGGAGTTATCTGCTCTAGGACTCGTTCTTAACTCCTCTGGAGCCCGCGCTGGAGTGCTCTCTCTGGGTCTCTGTTTGAGTCCTGTCACCAGGCAACAGGGTAAATCCAGCGCCCCTCATAGGGGGAGGGCTGTTGATAGGTAACTAATATTAGTACAATGTGCGGGCAGCAGGGTCCCCGTTTTTTCTGAGATCTTGCTGTGAAGTAACTAGATTTCTCAGCGGCTAAAGCCATCAGAAATATGTATTTTCCAATGGCTTTAGGTGACCCCTGTGTTTTGGTCATTCAACCCCCACCGGGGTCGCGACCCACAGGTTGAGAACCACTGGTCTAGCTGGAAAGGAGGCTGGACCAATAGTCAAAAGGCTGTCAAGGGTGGGGGAGCTAGGTGGTACAGTGGATAGAATGTGGGTCATAGAGATAGGAAGACTTAACTTCCTGAGTTCAAATGTGGCTCTGGGCAAGTAACTTAACCTTGTTTGCCTTCAATTCCTCATCTGTAAAACAATTTCTCTTCTGGGGTCATCTAGGTGGCTCAGTGGATTCAGATCTAGGACTAAAGATGAGAAATCCTAGGTTCAAATCTGGCCTCAGATACTTCTTGACTGTGACTCTGGGCAAGCCACTTAACCCCCTTTGCCTAGAGCTTACTGTTCTGCTTTAGAACCAAATACATAGTATTGGTTCTAAGATGGAAGATAAGGGTTTTTAAAAAAAAAGAGGCCACAAAACTTGCTGGGAGACTTTGAGCAAGTCATTCTACATTAATTCTCCAGCCCTTAGTTTCCTAATCTGTAAGACAATAAGGAATTATTGAAGATTTTTGAGTAAGAATAAATTCAGGAAAGAATATTGGGATAGGAAGGGAAGGAAACAAGAATTTATTAAGTACTGGGTACTTTGCTAAGTGCTTTACAAAAAGTCTCCTTTGATACTCTACTGGAGCCCATTCCAGCAGTAAGATTTTGTGATTTTTTTCCTTTCACAGCTAGCTATTTCCCCAGGTCTACACAAGCCTATGTGTCATCTTGGGTAACTGGACATTGGTGTCAGCCTGGAATTAACAAGAAACTGAGGATTTAGGAAGAATTTTTATAGGGCTTGAAGGGGTAGTGTTGGTTTTGCTTTTTGCATCTTTGTCAGATAGTGTGATTGCTGCCCAGGCTTACATCTGCCCCTTGTTCCCTTCTCTTCATGCTGGGGGCACCTCTACCCTAGTGGACAGTGGGGTCCATGCCAGTCTTGCTTATGTTTATTGCTGGAAGCTTGCCTGACCTTAGATGTGAAGGAAAAGCTATCTGGGGGAGGGTTGAAAGTCTTGTTGGATTAGACCCTGACAGAGAAAAATGTTAAAAATTGAATTTGGTAGATTAAGAATTACAGTACTTAGATTTTCCACCATTTTCGATCCTGAATTGTGGCTTCATTTGACCAGAAAAGTAGTGGGAATAGTTATCTAATCCAGGTGCCCATACCTCAGTGGGGAACAGGAGTGTTAGGTGGATTTCTATATCCTGGAAATAGTTGCTTTCTAAATCTAGAGATTTGCAAAAGAAGAGAAAGAGCATAGTTTCTGAATCTTCTCTATAAAGGCAGATGGCTTAGAAATGGGAAACTAGCATTGTGACTTAGAATAAAAGTCTTTTCTAGAATACGAGACAATCTTCAGCCTAGTTCCTTCCTATTGCCCATGTCTGGGTTAGGTCCTCATTACTTCTTTCTTGGTCTCTTTCAAAAGACTCCTAACTGACTTTTCCTATCCCTAATTCCCCCCTTCCCCCCCCCCATCCCCTGCCATAATCTATTAATCTCCCTAAGGTTGCTGAGAGAAAATTAAGTGATGTAATAGAGTACTGGACCAGAGTCAAGAAGAACTGAATTCATATTTAGACTCAGCTACTACCTTGCCATGTTACCTTGGGCATGTCACTTAACCTCTGTTTGCCTCTGTTGCCTCCATTTAAAAAGGAGAATAGTAATGATACCTACCTTCCAGGGTTGTTGTAAGAATCAAATGAGATATTCATAAAGCACTTAGCACTTAATAAATTGTTATTTCCTTTCTTCCTATCATATTACTCTTTTCTGGATTTATTCCTGCCTCCAAATCTTCAATGATGCCTTATTGTCTATTAAAGTTCAAGCTCCTTAGTTTGGCATTTAAAGTTCTCCACCATCTGGTCCCAACCCCTCAGTCTAAATTTATCTCCCATGTCTTCCCCGATAAATTCTATGCTGCCATCAAAGTGGGGGATTTTGCCATTCTCTCGACAAGCTTTCCCATTTATGCATCTCTGCTTCTGCTTTTCCTGCTACCTGCAAAACCCATTAGCACCTTGTTAAAAATCCTACTTGCTTTTAAGCTTCGGAGAACTTGGCTATTGAGCTGGAAGGGACATTAGAGTCCATCTAACATATCCCTCTCTACTGCCTCCATTCCACAGATGAGGGAATGGTGGACCAGAAAGGGCAAATGATTTGCCCAAGTTGACACAGGTAGTGAGGGTCAGGGGAGAGACTTGAACCCATGCCCTTTGATTGCAGAGCCAATATTCTTTATTTTGTATTATGCTCTCTACCATCAGGTCTATATCTAAGGCCACTTACTTAAAAAGTCTCTTCTGTCCCATAAATATCTATATCTAATATACACACACATATGTACGTGTGATTTCTTTCATCAATTCCCATAGAAATTTACATCTTTCATGTGGTGTTTGCTATTTGTGACTGTACGCTTGCTATTTGTGAAGGTGCTTACTATGGTAAATTGCAAGCCCTCGAAGGCAGACGTCATGTATTATTTATTTTTGTATCCCTCCCCCTCAACACTTAGCTTAGTGCCTTGTACGCAGGAGACGTTTCATAAATGTTTGAATGATAGTGAGGTCAGAATCAGCAGATACGACTTTCAGCATGAGGGATCCAAGTTTCAAAGAGGAATCCTTCCCAACAGCTGTGCCCTGCAAGGAAGATTTGGAGATCTTTAATGGATTGAGCAAGGCACAAGCCCTATTTGGTGGCAGGAAGGAGGGTTTAGAGATGACCACTGTTGGGTCTTCTCAACCTCATAGCACATCAGAGCAGGAAGGGACTTGGAGTTCATCTAATAACCCAAGTATTTTATTCAGAAGATGGGGAAACTGAGACCCAAAGAGAGCACATGATGTTAGAAGGGATGGTTCTTTTACTCTATCATGTTGTCTCCTTTCTATAGCAATTTTTGCGGCAGGTTGAAAAAAAAAGGGTCTGCCTGTCCTAATCACAGATTCCAAATTGCGTGCCAACCTGCCTGCCCAAGCTGAGAGGAAGAGGGCTTTGAGCATCTTCCTCATTCATTTTTCTGTGCTTCTTCTTTGAAGAGAGGGATTCCTCCAAACCAGGGCTGAAGGCCCAGAGGGCATGGACCACAGGGTGTGTCCCTTTAAGGGAAGAGATGAAGTAGGATGAGAAGCAGACTGGAGAATAGCCATGAGGAATGAATGGGGAAGTTGAAAAATAAATATCTCCCTTGTGGCTCATCTTTGAGGTGGAAGCAGCTGCTGCCACAGAGCAAAAAGCAAGGTGGTAGTGGTAGTGGTGGGGAGATAGCTTCCTCTCTGCTGGGATGCCAGGGAGGGAGGATAGATAGGCAAAAACTAAACCTGAGCACAAAGCCCCAGGAGAGCTGGGTCCATATTCCGTTTCATGGGAATGTTAGCTGACCATTGGGAGAAACTTGTGGATGGACCTTTAACCCTGACTCCAATCCTAAATGGACCAGGGGAGGTGAGGGTGGTGGGCTTAGGCTAGATGGGAGTGGCTGGCAAGGGGCCTCTGGGATAGAGGAAGAAGAATTGGGGGGGCATCTTGCTCTGAATATCCTAAGCCTCTTTCAGACTAAGACTTGAAGTCTGCACTATAAAATAGAAATCAGCAGTTGACTGAAAGAAGACCTGCCCTTTCCCTGACTCTCCTTCCAAATCTGTCCAAGTAGTATAGAATTGGGATAGAACAATCAGGAAAAAAATTATAGGTTGGACTTCAATGGAGCCATATTATGCCTTGGTCTCAATTCCACTTTGACCCCCTCCTTGGCAACCCTTAGGCTGAGAGTGGTGTCCCTTTTATCCTTGGCTGTACAGGGAGGGGAAAGGGTAAGGAGCTAAGGATATCTGGTCTGGTGTTCGTAGGAGCCCCCTCTCTGCCTCCTCATTGTTGGAGGGGGCTGTTAAGAGCGCATCAGTCAGTACCCTGAGCCCCTTTCCCAGGCCTCTGCTTTCTTTCCTTGTAGGTAACTCCAGCATAGCCACAAATACAGGATGAATAATTCACATGCCAAGCCCTGGCTGGGAGCTCTGGGTGAGGCTGGGAATCCAGAGTGATAGGAATGCTATGATGAATTCTTAGAGACAGAAGATGTGGCAAATGGACAACCCTGGTCCCTTAAGTAACACCCAGGGTTCAGGACAGCTCCTTCCCTACTCTCATTGGCTCAGAGCAGTGAACTCCCCTTTCAGAGACATGCTTTTTCTTTCCAGCATCCAAGCAGAGAGAAGAGAGTGGCTTGCCCTAAAATCAGGGGGATGGCACTCTCCCCTCCCCCCCCACCTTGAGTCATGGTTCTCTAACCTTAGAAGGACCAGGATTTAAGAATACTCCAAATGACCAGGCTGTGCCAAATGGCACAGTGAATTTTTTTTAATCACAAGCCAAATAAAATAGAAATAGTAGGATGACAATGTTTATTGCAAAATAAAATGATAATATTTTGTGTCAGTTGACAGTTCTGGTCATTTTAATGTTAAAATCTTGGGGCTTCTACACTGTCAGGAACCACTCATGATTATCTGCTACATCCTCCTGAAATTCACTGTGATTAAGGACTCAGTATGGATTAGTGGGAAGACTAAAGCACTGGAGATTAAATTAAGAAAAATCTTATTCAAATCCTACTTCCTAATGGAGTGACCTTGGGCAAGTCACTTAATTTCTCATTTATAAAATGAGGGCGATTGGATTAGTTGATCTCTGGGGTCCCTGCTAACGCTGAGTCTGATTCCTCTCTCCCTTTTTCTCTTCAACTTCAGCTTGACTTAGACCTTTCATTCAGGAACTATGTACATTGTTTAAGCAGATCAGAGTTGCCCTGCCTCTGAGGGATGTTTCTATCCAGCAAACCTCAGCATCCAGAGGCTCTCCAGCCCCAGCTATTCCTAGCATTGATCTTACTGTGTTCTTCTCACCTTACTTTCAGGAGGCTGTTCTCTCCATGTAAATCAACAGTAGCAGTGACCCTGGGGATGTGATTTCCTTCTTTATATTTTAAAATTTTTATTTTTTATTTTTCTCCAATTACATGTAAAAATGATTTTTTATAGTCATTTAAATTTTTTTTGAGTTCCATATTCTTTCCTTTCTTTCCTCCAGTCTCTCCTTCCCTCTTCCCCCGCCCCCTCTCTGAGGTGGTAAGTAATGTGATAGATTTTAAAAAATTTATTTTTAAAATTTTTATTAATAGAATTTATTTCCAAGTATCTCAGCCCCTCCCTCACTTCTCCACATCACAGAAGGCACCATCTGGCAGGATCTGTGATTTCCTAAGCCATTTCTTCCCTCCTTCTTCTGTTCTCAACATCTCAATCCATGTGCTAGAAAGAGATTACTACTGAGTGGGTTTGAAATAAATATCTCTACAGTCCCTTCCAGCTCCATGATCCAGGTTGGGTCATTGAGACTATTGTTGGTTGGGATTCAGAGCAGACTCAGGCAAGTGAGCTGTTTGGAGGGCATCCAATATTTTTTCCAGAAGGGAAGAAAGGCAGCAACTTAGCTGTTGAGGCTACTTATTGTTACCCAGGAATGACCTTATAGTCACTTATCCCTAGTCACTTAGAATGTCCCCCATTCCTGCTGGGTAGAGGACTCTTGCCTTGAGAGCTCCCCCTCCACACATACTGTCAAAGCCATCCCAAAGCAGCATTAAGGAATGAGTCTAGAATGGTTCTAGACCAGAAAGATGGCTGAGCAGCCTATCCCATTGAGGATGGAGGCTTTTCAATTAATGCAGCAGAAACTATAAGCAATCACCAAGCGTTTGGAGCATGGCCCTAGTATGCCTGCTGCTGCTGGGCTAGGCAGGCAGGTCAGGAGAGCTGGGTGGAGAGTGTGTGTGTGGCAATAGGAGTCCATACCATGGAAAGCTAATTTGGGAAGGGTGCCAGTGGCCCTTAACACAGAATCAGCCTTCCTTGGCTGGGCTCCTCTGGGTTGCTCACTTCGTAAGGGAGAGGATTCATGGAACCATAGAACCATAGATTGAGAAACCATCCAGTTCTACCTCCTCAAGGAAAGGGAGTTTCAAGGGTATTATATGATTCATCCAAGGCCACATAGGTAGTATTGGATGGAAGATTTGAACCTAGGTCCTTTTGATTTCAAAGCCACTGTACTATCTGCCTTTATATAATGGAGAGGGTCAGGAGATCTGAATTCAAGTTTTGACTCTATTAAAAAATTGGCTACATGGGGGCAGCTAGGTAGCACGGTAGATCTAGACTCAGGTCTGGAGTTAGGAGGACCAGGGTTCAAATCTGGCTTCAGGTACTTCATAGCTGTGTGACCTTGGGCAAAGCATTTAATTCCAATTGCCTAGCCCTTGCTGCTTTTCTGTCTTAGAATTGATGCTAAGACAGAAGGTAAGGGGTTAAAAGAATTTGGCTACATGGTGACAATTGTCCTGTTACCTGCCTGGGCCATATGGTTTTCCTCTATGGAACAAGGATAAAGACAGAGAATGAACTAGAAAACTTTTATGGTCCCTAAAATGCTGTGACTGAGTTGTCTTGAAGGAAATAAGAAATGAGGCATTCTAGGTAGGGAGTCTACTTAAACTCCAGTGGCTTCCTATTACCTCTAGGACAAAATAAAATTTCTTTAGCGTTTATAGCTCTTCACAACCTGTCTCTAACCTAAATTTCCAGCCTCGTTATGATTTTCTATGGTCTAACAAAACCTGCCTTCTTGCTGTTCACTGTTCAGCACAAAAGTATAGAGTGAAGGGATATGGGAGATGGAGTGTGGTGTAGGAGGAATCCCGAATTTGGACCAGTCTCTTCACTTCCATCAGTTGGCTGGGTGGTACTTGTTAGCTGGTCTAGTTACTTGACTTTTCTGAGCTTTGGTTTCCTCACCTGTAAAATGAGGGGGGTCGTGGTGGGCTTGATGATATCTAAGAACTTTTATAGATCTAATTCCATGATTTCCCTTCTTCACAGGGGAAGGATCAGGAGGAAGAAAGTTACCTGTAATGGGGAGAATGTTTAGATGGTTAGGAGAAACTATATTCCAGATTTGTTGTCTGTAACCCAAAAGAGTAAAGGGCAGCTTGGTGGCACAGTGGACAGATTACTGTGCCTGGAGTCAGGAAGTCTCATCTTTCTGAGTTCAAATTTGGCCTCAGACACTTGCTAGCTATGTGATCCTGGGCAAATCGCTTAACCCTGTTGGCCTCAGTTTCCTTATCTGTAAAAGGAGCTAGAGAAGGAAATGTCAGACCATTCTAGTATCTCTGCCAAGAAAGACTGAAAAGGGGTCACAAAGAGTTGGACTTGACTGAAAACAACTGAGCAACAACAACAAAACCCACAGAATGGAAGAGCCTCTGATAACTGAGAATTAATTTATTCCTACATTAACTCATTTGAAATAGATGAGGCAAAATCTATTGCCATCTGTGTCCTAAAGAGGAGGAAACAGAGATTCAGAGGAGTTGAGGATCTTGCCCAAGGTGTCTTATTGAGATAGTCTCAGAAAAAGGACTTAGATAGGGCTCCAAGTCCCAGTGGGAAAGGCTTTATAAATGTTTGTTGACTGACTGGTTGATTGAAGGGATGGGTGCCCTTAGGGAAAGGGAAAGTAAAGGAGCAATGAATGGGTCCTGGCCAAGTGACCAGCTTGCTTTCCTCAGGGCATCCACCTTCCCTTCCCATCATCCAGAAGGAAGCTGTAGCTAATCACTCCCCCAGGAGGCTTACTGTTGTGCCTCAGCTAAAAGTCACCTCCCTAGGGAGAAAAGCTTTTCTAGTATTTTTGGAGTGTGTTTATCTGGGCCTACCTGCGGTGCCCAGTTACAACATAACATAAATATAACAATATTACCCCTGCGAGGAAAGGATCATATTATGGGCTCCCAGGGGCTGTTCTTGAGAGCACGATTAGAAGCAGCAGATTACAAGGGCCTGAGGGAGAAGCAGATAAACAGGAGATAGGGTTTTGGGAAGCCCCAGGGGGACCCTAAAGAGGGAGACTGGGGGAGGGTTTGGGCAAGGACTGGAAGGACTGAAATAATAATCTTCAGTCAGAGATTTAGAACTGTAAGGGAGCTTAGCGAGTTCAACTTTCCTCCCTCTAAAGAGAAGACATCTGAGTCCTAAAGGGTCATAGTGGCTGGACAAAGGCATCAAGGTCCTATGTGGCAGAGCAGGGATCCAGACTCCAAGTCCAGAACCAGGTCCAGAAGCCCCCAAGTCAGAAATTCACAGTGATTCAGGAGTCAGTAGGATTTAGTGGGAAAACTAAGGCACTGGGGTTTAAGATTAAGAAGAATCCTAATGGAGTCACCTTGGGCAAGTCACTGAATTTCTCATTTATAAATTGAGGGGGATTGGATTAAATGATTATTAGGGTCCCTTCTAGTTCTAAGAATTTGATTCTTCTCCCCGACCCCCTTTCTTTACAACCTGAGCTCTACTTAGACCTTGACCTTTCTCTCATAGACTCATGGTTCTTTATTTATTTTGATTTTGATTTAATTGGTCAATTTAGAACATTATTCCTTGGTTACAAGAATCATATTCTTTCCCTCCTCTCCCCTCACCCCTTCCTGTAACCAACTCAAAATTCCACTGGGTTTTACATGTGTCTTTCTTTGGTCAAAAACTTTTTTCATGTTGTGACTCATGGTTCTTTAAAACCAGAAGGGACCTCAGATAGCTGGTCCGACTTCCTCAATTTACAGATGAGGAAACTGAGGTCCAGAGCAGGGATTATATGGCTATTAAGTGGAGAGAGTCAGGAATTGAACTCTGGCTCTTCTGAGGACCTGGGTTCAAAACTTACTGCTGATTTGTACTACCATTTACTACCCTGAAGCCTCAGTTTCCTCATTTGCAAAATGAGGGGGGATTGCACTAGATGGCCTCTGAGGTTCCTTCCAGATGACCCGCAGGCCCAATGCCCTTTTCATTTACTAGGCTGCCTCTCACTCCAGTCAAGCATACCAACTTCAGAGTCTTTGTGGTATTATTGTCTCTGTCCTTCAGCACAAGTCCTCTCCCTAATTGGAGTACTCTTTCCTCCCTTCCATCTTTTCTTTCTTTTTTGTTAAACCCTTACCTTAGAATCAATAGTGTGCATTAGCTCTAAGGCAGAAGAGTGGGCTAGACAATGGGGGTTGAGTGACTCACCCAGGGTGACACAGCTAGGAAGTGGGGTTAGATTTGAACCCAGGACTTCCCATATCTAGACCTGGCTCTCAATCCACTGAGACACCCAGATGCCCCTCTCCCACCTTTTCTTCACCATATGTCTTTTGAGCTCTTTGTCCAAAATCATCTCATTAGGTATAATCTTCAGGGATTGACACTGTCTGATGTTCTTTGATCCTTTCTTTCTTAGAACCTATGTCTATAGTATGAAATACACTTCCCCACTTGCTTGAGTTCCTCTGTGTATGCTTTCTGGGTTTTGCCTGGTTTATGTCCATCCCCCCATCACCAATCTGTGAACTTTTAAAGCTAGTCAGAATTTTCTTTGGAAGAGCTTCACCAAGACAAAGGTACAGATATGCATGAGATCAGCTAATGGTGTTCACTGACCTATTGTAGGTGAATGAAAGGTAAGAGAAGAAGCTGCTAAGAAATGAGGAGGATCAGGAAAGGGAGAGTGACTCACAAGTGGCAGAGATGGCAAGTTTGGTTCTGGAGCTTAAAAAATTATTATTGATATCTTTGGTTTTTACATTATCTTCATGGCCCAATATATCCCTCTCTCCCAAGAAAGCCAGCCCTTACAAAAATAAATAAAAGTGAAAAAATAGTTTAGTAAACCAACCAAGTCTGACACTTTCTGGGATGTTCCACACTGTGTCTCTGACCTCTACAAAGAAGAGAGGAGTAGAGAGCTCTTTTGGGGGCCTTGCTTGGTCACTTGAATTTTCCACTACTCAGTGGACAATCCACATTGTCATTTATAGTGTCATCTTAGGTATTGCTTTGCTGGTTCTGCTGACTTCATTTCACATCAATGTGTGTTAAGTCTTCAAATCTTTCTTGGTATTCTTTATCGCCATTGTTTATTTTTGGCACAGGCACATGAACATGCAACATTTTGTTTAGCCATTTCCCAGTTTGTGGATATCTTGGTTTCTAGTTCCTTGCTACTAAGAAAAACTTGGTTAATATAGCATTTTAAAAAATCCTGAAATAATTTATTTATTTTATTTTTCGCTTCTTTCTCCCCAAGAAGGTAGGTAATATTGTATGAGTGTGTGTATAAATCATATAAAACATATTTCTCTGATTGTCATATTGTGAAAGAAGGGACATATTGCTTATGCTAGAGAAAAATTCATGGAGGAAATAAAATGAGGAATGGTATATTTTAATCTGCAATCAGCTTCTACCTGTTCCTTCCTTTTTTATCATGGAGTTGTCCTGGATCCTTTCTTTATAATTCTTGAACTCCTTGGAGAATATTCCTGGTAGATGGATCTTTGGGTCAAAGATTATGGACATTTTAGTTACTTAGCATAATTTCAAAATTCTTTCCTGAGTAACTGGACCATGAAAAATATATATTAGTGCTACTGCAAAACTGTTGCTTTAAAAAAAGTTAACACATTTCTAGATTCTAAGAACAGAAAGAGAGGATTGTGTATGAAACCAAGAATTTATATTGAGGATTTAAAAAAGTTATAGATTAAATATAACATGATGAAATCAAAATTGCCTTTCAATCCTTTCTGAACTTCCATTCTGTTCTGTATATTTTTTAATTTTTCATTGATATTCTTTTTCTTTCATTTTTTTCCTAGGGATGAGAGAGACATTACTTTTACTTTATTCTGTCACCAAATCTCTACTCCCCCAAACATAAAAATTCTGCCTTGTTATGAACAAATAATTATAGTCAAGACAATGGAACTTGAAAAAAATAAATCTTCAGTCATCTTTAATAGTAAAAATAGCTAGTTTGTGTCTCACTCTATAATTACAAAAATGCTTTTCCTCATTTAATCTTAAACAAACAAACGACCTTTGCCTTCTGTCTTATGATTGATACAAGTATCAGTTCCAAGGCAGAAGACTGCAAAGGACTAGGTAATTGGAGTTAAATGACTTCACCAGAGTCACACAGCAATAGTTTGAGGCCAGATTAGAACACAGGCCCTTTTGACTCCAGGCCAGGCTCTCTATCCACTGAGCCACCTTCCTCTTTTCAATTTAGTCCTCAATCTTTTAATTTTTGCTTAGGCCCTTTGAAGTCTGCAGGAGGACTGTATTCTCTCTTTTACAGAAAACCAAAACTGAGAGAAATGACATTGGCTCCAGATCACATAGCTATTAAGTAGCAGAGTGGCACCTGATACAAGATAGAAACAAGGCTCTTCCCACTGAGAAACACTGTCTTTCTAAACTAGAAACAGTTTAGTAAGTGGGGAATACTCTGGTTTGGGATAGAAAGTCTAGTTTCACATTCTGGCTTTGGTACTTATTAGCAATATGACATTGGGGCAAGTCACTTCTAGAATCAGAGGATCTCAGGTTTTAAAGGGACCTCAGGGCTCATAGATTTATCATTTAGTCCAACCCATAAAGGAGCTTCCATTCTCAGCCCTTCCTTTCACAAATGAAAAAACTGGCCAAACCCCAACATCTTTTTAAAAAATGCTTTCTAGCCATGCTTCCCCCATATTATACTTGAGAAGTTAATTTTGAAGTCTACATATAACAATTAAGGTTCATGTTCTTAGTTCCTAACCTATTTCAATTCTAACCCATTGAAGTGTTTTCAGAGATTCTGACAGTCATTCAGTGTGTCTAGGCTATCCCTGTCAGCTGAAAATGTGATGGGCATGCTGTCTATACCAAGTCACTAATAAAAATGACAGCAGGACAGGACCAAGGACAGATCCCTGGAGCATTCAGTTTGAGGCCTCCTGACAAGTTCAATTCAACCATTTGTAAAGCATCTGATAAATATATATATATATATTTGCTTTGTGCTAGGCATAAAGTAAAAAACGACCAATTCCTGCCTTCAAGGAACTTATATTCTACTGAGGGGACAATAGAATGTGTATAGATGTATGTGTATAAAATATTTGAGGTGAGAGAGATCACTAACACCTTTGACAAGAAGAGCCATCTATTTCTCAGAGACTAGAACAAAGGAGGAAATAATGGGAAACATGGTTAGATGAGTTTTGAGGTCCCATGTGTGTCTATTCCCCAAGCCTGGCTTGAAAGACTTAACATGAAGTGGTACCTGAGCTGAATGGGGTAGGATTTTCCAAAGTAAAGATAAGGAGAGAGAGCATTCCTAGGTATTAGGAAATCATCTGTTTCTTTTTTTAACCTTTATCTTCTGTCTTAGAATCAATACTAAGTATCAGTTCCAAGGCAGAAGAGTGGTAAGGGCTAGGCAAAGGGGGTTTAAGGGACTTGCCCAGGGTCACACAGCTAGGAAGTTTCTGATGTCAAATTTGAACCCAGGAGCTCCCATCTTTAGACCTACCTAGCTGCTCCAGAAATCATCTATTTTAAGGCTCAAAAATGAGAAATTTCCTATGCATGGGGAATAGACTACCTTGGGACCCCAAAACCCATCTATATTATTTCCAATTATTTTTCCTTTGTTCTAGTTTCTCAGAAATAGGTGACTCTTCTTGTCAAAGCCAAAATCCCTCTTTTTTTACCCTTGACATTCTTATCATCCCTTCCATGAGCCTGTCCCTTTGATCATTCTCTCTGTCTCTGTCTCTTTCTGTCTCTCTTGTCTCTGTATTTTTATCTCACTGTCTCTCTCTTCCTGACCTTATTTTATTTGCTTGTTCCTTCTTCCATCTCCTCAAGCCATTATGTTGTATCATTTTATATTGCGTCAATATCCAAACATTAATAATATAATCAATTAACAAATATTTATTTAGTGTCTAATGTGTGCTAGACTAAACACGAACCAGTCCCTGCCTTCAAAGAACTTATATGCAATGGCATAATTACACAATACAATGCAATTACATATGTATATAATACATAAAAATATATACAAAATAAGTATAAGGAAATATTAGCTGGGATGATCTATAATGGCCTCAAATAAGAAGTGGCAGTTGAGTTAAGCTTTGAGGAAAGGTACCAAGGACCAAATTTTATAAAATGGATATAAGGAGGGAATTAATTCTAGGCATGGGGGCCTGTGCAAAAGCACTGAGCTATTAGATGGAATGTGGTAAGTGAGGAACAGTGAAAATTCAGTTTGGCTGGACTATAGGGTACAGTGAAGTAGTGTCATGTATAATAATCATGGAAAGGCAGGTTAAAAGCGGGCTGTGAAGGGAATCGGCCCCTTATCACACTGATCTTCTACAAGAATATTTTCTACTTTCATCCTACCTACCCATCATCTGTAATGGTTTTAATTAAGAAGTGTACAAACTAGATAGTCTGGAGGGGAAAAAAAGAAGAGATTGGAGAAGTGTTTGTATGCCATGTGTAAAGTATATCAAAAAGACAAATTTGGCTGAGTTGTAGAGTGTGTGAAGACAAATAATATATAATAGGGCTAGAAAGATAGGTTAGAGTCAAATTATAAAGGGCTCCGAATGCCAAATAAAGGAGATTGTGTTTTATCCGATAGGTAAAGGAAATTACTGGAGTCTATTGAGTAGGTGGGTGTCATGATCAGACCAAGTGTCATTTGGGCAGCTCTTTGGAGGATGAATTAGAAAAAGGAGGCTCTTGAGGCAGGGGATCAATTAGAAGGCTATGGCTATAGTCCAGGCAAAGGTGATGATCGTCTATAGTAGGCTAGCGGCTGTGGGAGTGGAGATAAGGGAATGGATTCAAGAGATGGAAGGGAAGGAGAATTGATAAGATATGGCAACTGACTGGTTATGTAAGGAGTACAGGATGGTGTTGAAGTTGTGAACCTTTGTGCTTAGAAAGATTATGGTGCCCTTGACACAAGTATGGAAGAGTAGATTTTTTTGGGAAATATATTGAATTTTGTTTTGTACATGTTGAGTTTGAGATGTCTCCAAGATATCCAGATGGAAATGTCCAATATGTAGGAGGTGATTTTAGGATCAAAGCTTAGGAGAGACTATAAAAAAATCATCTCTCACTGCTTCCATTTCCTAGCCTTCTAGTCACTTATTTTTTTTAAAAACCCTTACCTTCTGTCTTAGAATTGATACTGAGTGTTGGTTCCAAGGCAGAAGTGTGGTAAAGACTAGGAAATTGGGTTTAAGTGACTTGGCCTGGATTACACAGCTAGGAAGTGTCTGAGATCAGATTTGAACCCAGGACCTCCCATTTCCAGGCCTTGCTCTCTATCCACTGAGCCACTTAAGCTCCCTCTTTCCATTCACTTATTAAACTCTTTCAGTCTGGCTTCAGATTTTACTGTTTAACTGAAATTACTGTTTCCAAAGTTAGAAACGATCTCTTAATTGCTCAATGTGTTGGTATTTTTCTGGGTATTCATTCTACTTGATGCTTTTACAGTTCTTCACTGTCAATCAACCTTTCTTCCTGGATCCTCTCTCCTCCCTTAGCTTTAGTGATACTACTCTTTCTAGTTCTTCTGTCAAATAATTGCTCCTTTTAAGAGGGTGTATGCAATGTCTTCTCTGGTATTATCCCTCTAGTTGTATACTGGCTCTATTCCCGTTTTTTCCTCTTTGTATTTCCTTTATCCACAATCTCTTCAGTTCCCATGGATTTATTGATCTATGCAAATGATTCGTATATCTTTCTCTATATCTAACCTTAACTCTTCTTCTGCATTTCAGTCCAGTAGCATCAATTAACTGTTAGCCAGTTTCATTGATGTCCTATTGATATCTCAAACTCATCATGTCTAAAAAGTAATTAACTCATCATCTTCCCCACAAAACTTATTCTTCCTTCAGATCTCTTTATATATGCTAAGGTCATCACCATCCATTCACCAACACTAGAAGTTCTTTGAGAGCAAGGAATCTTTTGTTCTTGTCTTTGTATCTTCAACATTTTAGCACAATGCTGGCACATAGGAGATATTTAATCAATTCTTGGTGATTGATTGCCTTTTCCCTCTTCTAAACTGTCCATGTCTAATCACTTGCCAAGTCTTATGGATTTTTCCACATCAACTTTTTCATTCATCCCCTTCTCTTTGGTCATAGGACCAATACTCAAATTCAAACCCTCATTACCTCTCACAAGGACCCTTTTAGTAGTCTCTTAATTTTTTCCTTATTTCTAGTCTTTTCTCTAATCCATCCTCTATACAGCTTTCAAATGAATATTGTTATGATATAGGCTTCAGCCTCTTACTCTCTGGCTCAAAAATACTCAGTGATTCCCTGTTGTCCTATTTAGGATAAAATATAGACACTTCAGCCTGCATTTTAAAGCTCCTCAAAATCTGGACTTAACCCACCTTTCCAGACTTACCAGACTTATTTCCTATTATGCCTCTTCTTGCACTCTGCATTCAAAGGTGATATGAGGGCAGCAAAGATGTAGATAGCACAGTGGAGAGAATGCTAGGCCTGGAGTCAGGAGGATCTAGCTTTTGCGACCCTGGGTAAGTCACTTAATCCTGATTGCCTATTTAAAAAAATAACAAGGTGATACAAACCATCAATAATGCTCCTTGGATGCTGCCATTGAACCATTTTCAAAGTCACCTAATTATACTAATTCTGACTTTATTTTGCTTTTAAAAATTATTATTTATTTTAGCCATTTAAATTTTTGAGTTTCAAAATCTCTCCTTCTGGCCTCTTCCTCCACACATTGAGAAAGCAAGCAATACAATACTGATTATTCATGGGAAGTCATACAAAACATTTCCATATCAGCCAAGTTGGAAAAAAAAGCAAGAAAAATAAGATGCTGCTCCCAGAGTTTGTCAGTTCTCTCTCTGGAAGAGGATAGCATTTTTCACCATGAGTCTTTTAGAATTATCTTACATCATTGTATTGATCAGAGTAGCTAAATCTTTTACAGTTGATAATCTTTACAATCCAACCCTGACTTTAGAGAATCTCCCAATCCTCTCATCTTATAGATGTGGAAACTGATGCCCAAACTTCCCTCTACCTCTATTTAATGCTTCAAAATTATAGCTTCCAAGCATGTTATGCACATCACATCTAATTTAATACTTTACTGGACTGTTGTGAAGAAAGGGCTTTATAAACTTAAAACTGTTGAAGATATGTGAGCTGTTATTCTTTGTTAAACATCTGAGCCACAGTAGCTAGTGCATGGTTGGGAGCTGAAGGGTTGGATTGAATCTTTGGGACCATTTCCATTTAAAATTGAAGGTAGCAGTCTGGCCTTAGTAAGGAGAGAAGACCTGGGGTTTAGAATTCAAGAAGAATAGAATTAAGATGCAATCGAGAAAAAAATTAACTTCTAGTGGTAAGGAGTATATTGCTTGCAGGCAAGAGAGTATTATATCCATTCTGTAAGGTCTCTGATGACCCCTAGAGCCAAGGAACACATGCAAAAGTTAATAGTATTGTAGGATTTTGAATCGAAAAGGACCAGGGAGATCATGTTGCCAATTTTATGAGATCAGCCTTATTTTTAATTTAATTTAATTTTTCATTTTTAACATTTTATTTAATTAAGAAAAATTTCCTATGGTTACAGGATTCATATTCTTTCCCTCCCCTCCTCCTGCTGTCCTCCCATAGCCAACATGCAATTCCACTGATTTTACATGTGTCATTGATCAAGACCTATTTCTATATTATTGATATTTGCACCAGGGTGATGATTTAGAGTCTACATCCCCAATCATATCCCCACAGAACCATTCGATCAAGCAGTTGTTTTTCTTTTGCGTTTCTGCTTTTGCGTTTTCCTCCCACAGTTCTTTCTCTGGATGTGGATAGCATTCTTTCTCCTAAGTCCCTCAGAATTGTCTTGGACCATTGCATTGATGCTAGTAGAGAAGTCCATTTCATTTGATTGTAACACAGTATATCAACCTCAGTGTACAATGTTCTCCTAGTTCTGTTCCTTTCACTCTGCACCAATTCCTGGAGTTCATTCCAGTTCACATGGAATTCCTCCAGTTCATTATTCCTTTCAGCACAATAATATTCCATCACCAACAGATACCACAGTTTGTTTAGCTATTCCCCAATCAAGAGGCATTCTCTCATTTTCCAATTTTTTTGTCACTACAAAGAGATGTTGCCAATTTTATGGATGAGGAAACTGAGGCAAAAAAGAACAGTCATTTGAGGTTATATAGGTATTAACAATATCAGGTTTCTGGGTCATTTAAAATTTTCAAAACTATTTTCTCACAACAACTCTGAATGGTGTTAGCAGTAAATATTAATGCTCCTGTTTGACAGAAGAGGAAACTGAGGCTCTGAGAGATTGTGACTTATCCATGATTAGTAGTAGCATGATCAAAATTTGAACACAACCCCTGTGTCTCCAAATCAAGATTTCTTTTCACTATAGCAGGGGCTGAGGGATCAGACAATTCTCTACTCTGCCTTCTTCTCATCCCCCCCCCCATAATCTCCAAAATGTAGGCTCATCTCCTTCTCTGGCCCCCACAAGTAAAAGACATGGTTTGTATTTTAAGTCAGTTCTGTAGCAAGATTCAAAGTCAATGTGTACAAGAGAAAAATCTGTCCTGATGAGAAGAACAGAGGAGAGTGGAAGCTAGACCCACCAAGGTTGCCATAGAGGGATTTGGAGGCATGGAGTAGAGAGTTAAACCCAATGTGGTTGGCATAATGGAAATCCATTAGAGTGGGAGTAAGAAAAACAGGTACCTCATCCTCCATCTGCTGTTTGCTAGCTATGTGACATGAGCAAGTCATTTAACTTCCTTGGACTTGGGCTCCTTATCTATCAGAGAGATCATTTGCCTTGTCTTCCTTAAAGGATTGGTGTGAGAACTGGATGAGGTAATGTATTCAAAAGCACTTTGTCAGGAATGGCAAGCTGTCCGTGGTTATTAGCATCGTTATTAGGGCCCAGCTGGACCATCACATCACTTGGACTTCCCACAGAGCTTGGGGCTCTAGACTAGGGACAGGGTGTGTATGTGTGTGTGTGTGTGTGTGTGCCTATGTGGCATTTTGCCCAGGAATTCCATAAGACTCCTCCACTTGCTTTACTGGGGTACCATGGGACCTTAAAGAAATGTCTTTGTGGTGTCCTGATATTCTAACTCTGACTAGTTTCTCTTCTTTGCCAATATTTGACCAGGAGGTGAATAGGTACAGGTGTAGAGAGAGGAGAGGGAATGGCTTGTATGTGTATATATATATGTGTGTGTGTGTGTGTGTGTGTGTGTGTGTGTGTGTGTGTGTGTGTGTGTCTTTCTGGTGTTGGAGACTGTAGATACATAGATGGCCCATTACTGATAAAAAAGGGTTAAAGTTTTCCCTGAGAGTAATAGTTGTGAAGGTTTTTTAAAAAAATATAAAGCCTTTTGTGATTACAATCATCATCCTCATCAACATTAGTGTTAATGGTGATGATGGTCATATTCTATGGTCATCTACATCTAAAATGTCAATCCATGGGGCATCTGGGTAGCTCAGTGGATTGAAAGCCAGGCTCAGAGATGAGAGGTCTTAGGTTCAAATCTGGCTTGAGACTCTTCCCAGTTGTGTGATCCCAGACAAGTCATATAATCCCCATTACCTAGCCCTTACTGTTCTTCTGCCTTAGAACCAATACACAGTATTGATTCTAAGACAAAAGATAAGGGTTAAAAATGTCAATCCCTTCCTCATTCACTATCCCCTCTGTGTGAAGTGCTCTTTTAGGGAAAGGGGTGAGTAGCTAGAATCCACGAGAAAGACAGAAATGATTCCTGCCCTTAGTAAACTCATAATCTTATGGGAAAGATATGGATGTTATCCTTGGTGAGTTCTGAATCTCATTTTATAAAAAGGTACATTTTGAACACTGTACACTCTTGAACTTAGTCACTTTCCAGAAAAAATCTAAATGGAATGGAATATTAAAGAAATAATTTATTAGACATTTATAATAAGGGTGATCCCCAGGGACCACCATGGATGGGCTCATACCAGGACAAAGCCAGGATAGAATAAATAAGCTGATTCAATTCTTTGGCATGATTATTTACTAGACTGACAAATGAAGATATCAGACACATAGAAACTCCTATTTTAAGAGAAACATTTGATGTCTCCTAATGATGTCTTTGAAAACAAGATACGGTCATATTTAGATCTGAGTAACTGGAATCACCAGAAAGCCTTGGAAAACCTCAGAAGCTGACTTGTCTAACCTGTGCCTGAGCAGAAATCCCCTCTGTAACATTTCTGACCTCCTGAGGAAACCTATTCTGCTTTTGGTTGTGTCTATTGAATTCCATCCTAGCTCTGTCACTAACTTCCTATGTGACTTCAGGCAAATCACTTAACCTCTCTCCATCTCATTTTCTTCGTCTATGAAATGAAGTGATTGGACTGAATGACCTCTGGTTCGATCCAGTTCTCAGTCTGTGAACTCTGGACCAAAACTATTAGAAAGCCTTTCCAAATATTGGGCTTAAATTAGCTTCTCCGAACCGTTTACCTCATTCTGCCCTCTAGGGTCAAGAAAAACAAATTAATTCCTTTCCAAAGTGATGGCCTTTCAGATAATTTAAGTTGTCTACTATTTGGCCTAAAATTCTCTTTTCTCTAAGGGAAACATTCTTAGTTTCTTCAATAAGTCCTCACAGAGCATGAATTTGAGTCCTGTCACTGTCCTGATCACCTTCCTCTGAATGTATACCCTTTCTGAAATGTGATACCTATAAAAAATCTTTCTCTGTCTCTCTGTCTCTGTCTCTGTCTCTGTCTGTCTGTCTGTCTGTCTGTCTGTCTGTCTCTCTCCCTCTCTCTCTCTCTCTCACACACACACACCATAGAAGAAATAGTGGAACCATTATCTCCCTTGTTATAAACACTAATTGAATGAACTTTTTTGACTCCCCTTTCATGCTATTGATCTTGCAATCCACTAAGACCTCCAGATCTTTTTCATATAGATTGTTCTCTAGCCATGTTTCCTCTATCTTGTACTTTTAAAGTTGATTTTTGAGTGCACATGTAGGACTTTATGTTTATTAAGCCAATTAAATTGAATCTTCTTAGATTTGACACAATATTCTGTCCTGGAAGGACACACTGCTCAGTGTGGATGAAGTGACACCTGATCACAGAAAGACCTGGCTATGTAACTAAATTTTCCTTTTACTTTTGTTTCTTCTCTTATAGTGAATGATCTCTGGAGTGGAAAAGGCAGAACAAATATGGCTGGGTCATGGACTTAGAGGATTTTATTTTATTTATTTATTTTTAAATTTTTATTTAATTAGTCAATTTAGAACATTTCCCCCTGGTTACAGGAAGCATGTTCCTTCCCTCCCCTCCTGTAGCTGACATGCAATTCCACTGGGTTTTACATGTGTCCTTGATCAAAACCTATTTCCATGTTGTTGATATTTTCACTAGAGTGATTGTTTAGAGACTACATCCCCAATCATATCCCCCAAACCCATGTGATCAGGCAGCTGTTTTTCTTCTGTGTTTCTGCTCCCACAGTATTTCCTCTGGATGTGGATAGCATTCTTTCTCATAAGTCCCTCTGAATTGTCCTGGATCATTGCATGGCTGCTAGTAGAGAAGTTCATTACATTTGATTGTGCCACAGTGTATCTGTCTCTGTGTACAATGTTCTCCTGGTTCTGCTCCTTTCACTCTGCATCAATTCCTGGAGGTCATTCCAGTTCCCATGGAATTCCTCCATTTATTATTCCTTTGAACACAATAGTATTCCATCACCAACAGATACCACAATTTGTTCAGCCATTCCCCAATTGAAGGGTATCCCCTCATTTTCCAATTTTTGGCCACCACAAAGAGCACAGCTATGAATATTCCTGTACATGTCTTTTTCCTTATTATCTCTTTGGGGTACAGACCCAGCAGTGCTATGGCTGGGTCAAAGGGCAGACATTCTTTTATCACCCTTTGGGCATAGTTCCAAATTGCCCTCCAGAATGGTTGGATCAATTCACAACTTCACCAGCAATGAATTAATGTCACAACGTTGCCACATTCCCTCCAGCATTCATTACTTTCCTTTGCTGTCATGTTAGCCAATCTGATAGGTGTGAGGGCTCATAGTTGTTTTGATTTGCATTTTGACTTAGAGGATTTTAGAAGGGCCTTTGAAGGCCATCTAGTCCAACTGATTCATTTTATAAATGAGTAAACTGAGTTCCAGAGAGGTCAAGTAATTTGCCCAAGGCTACACAAGTTGTGACAGAAGTAGGATTTGAACCCAGGTATCCATGTCCAAATCCAGTGTTCTTTCCACTGTACTATTCTTAATAGGCTAATAATGGGAAATTGGTACCCAAGATACATGGAGACATGGTTCAAGACATGTGGCTGCCCCTGATGAGTTCAGGTCACCAAGACCTAATGAATTATAACAGAGTAATAAAGGGAATGGAAGATGTTATTGCTGAACCAACATCATTGAATTTTGAAAAATCATAAGAATTGAAGAGGTGACATAGGATGGAGAAAGGGCCAATATCTTAATTTTTTTAAAAGAG
This sequence comes from Monodelphis domestica, assembly GCF_027887165.1. Taxonomy (NCBI): domain Eukaryota; kingdom Metazoa; phylum Chordata; class Mammalia; order Didelphimorphia; family Didelphidae; genus Monodelphis; species Monodelphis domestica. Next base: position 105,965,777 of record NC_077228.1, read on the forward strand.
AAGAGAATGAAGCCTGCATGACATGGATAAAGTCATAAGTCATATGCTTATCGAATTTGTAGCTAATGAACAGTTGGGATAAAAAGCTAACAAGTTAGATAACAAAGTCAGGATTTAAAAATATCTGGACAGGCCAGAACCAATATTCTGAATTGAATAAGAGGAGACAAGATATTTCTTGAATTGAAATTTAATATAGAGATAAATGTAAAAATTTTCACTTACATTAAAAAATTAGCTTATTAAGTACACATTGGGGATGTTAAATATCCATTCCTATTAAAGGATCTTGAAGTTTTATTGACTTTATTGACAAACTGGAGTTTGTCCAGAGGAGAGTTACCAGGATGATAAGGGGATTGCAGACCAGACCACATAGAGATCATGGAGCAGCCACTGATTGATGCAGTGGATAGAGATGGGTAGAACTTAAGAGTCTAGAAGACCTGAGTTCAAATCTTCTTCAAGCACCCTCTAATTGTGTGACCCTGGGCAAGTTACTTTTTCTCACGGTGCCTCAGTTTCCTCATATTTGAAATGAGGATAATAATAGCAAGGTAAATGCTATAACTTCACAGGGACATTGTGAGGTTCAAATGAACTGACACACATAAAGTGCTTAGCAAGCTTACTAGATTTGTTGTTTACTCATTTTTAGTGTCTCCTTTTGAAGTTTTCTTGGCAAAGAGACCGGAGTGGTTTGCCATTATTTCCATTTTACAGATGAGGAAAGTGAAGTAAACAGAATTAACTGAATTGCCCAGGGTCACATTGCTAATAAGTGTCCGAGGCCAGATTTAAACTAAGATCCTACTGACTCCAGTCCTGGTCTCCTATCCACAGAGCCATGTAGCTGCCATGAATGTCTAACTATTATTGTTATTGTTGTCATCATTATTGAAAGAATTATAGATATTCCTCCTAGAGCAGAAAAGGCTCGATAGCTATCTTTTAGTATTTGAAGGACTCCTGGGATTGGGTTTGTTTTGCAAGCCCCTAAAGGGCAGAAGTAGAAGTAGTGAGTGAAAATTCCTTCATGAGAGATTTAGGTGAAGAAAAAACTTTCTGATCATTAGGGCTGCTAAAAAGTGGAATAGGCTGTCTTATGGGGTTCAGAATCTGTTACTAGAGATTTTAAGCCTAGGAATAACCCCTTTTTTGGAAGGAGAGATCTTATGGAGCTTTCCAAAATGGTTCATTTGAACTAGATGACTCCCAAGGACACCTGCCTCCCTTCCAGCTTTAGGATCCTGCCACTCTTTGATGTGCAGGAAACAGCTGGAAATTCTTCATGGAACTGATAAGACATATACAGGCAGATATAGTACCTAGCACATAGTAGGAACTTCATAAATGGCTATTTACTGCCTGAAACATGATGCTGTGTAACAGCTGAGCAGAATGGCAGAAAGTAAGTACTTTGCAGCTAGAGTATTTCATTTGTGTGTGTCTTTAGCACCTAAGATAGTTCCTGGCACATAGTAGTCCCTTAATGGGATGATGGGTATTCGAGGGAGAGCAGGACTTATTTACTGTTGTTCAGAGCTTTCCTCCCATTTTCTTTAGACCTCACCTAGTTTCCTTGTAGACAACAGGGCCCATGGTCCAAACTCATCTGCACAACTGCCTCAATCACATGTACCAAGGAAGCTAAATTGGGAGGTGTTGCCAACACCGTGACAGCAGAAAAAATACTAATCAGACCCATGAGGGTGAGAACAGTAGGCAGAGGAGACGAGGAAGGAGAGCTTAACAAGAGCTGTGAAGATGAGGATGGAGTGTGGCTCTGGACTGGCTTCCCTGGGCCAAGGGGTGGGCATTAAGGCTGAAAGAGGCTCAGAGGGAAGGGATCCTGAGGGAATGATGCTATTTCAGGATCTCTGGGCATTTCTTTTTGCTACCTTCCCAGTCAGGAAGATCTGTTCTAGGGCATTCAGACTCAATTCTGAGAGTCAGGACTCTGGGGTTCAGTTGGCTACTGGCTTTGTAACTTGTTGTGTGTCCTCAGAAACTACTGTCTCTTTCTTTGGACTTCCATTTTCTTCCTTTCCCAACAGGATAAAGAATACATTAATGTTTATTTCCTAGATGCCTGCTAGGGGAACCAGCATTGTTCTGGGTGCAGGGAAAGGAAGAGATATCATTACTGAAGCTAGGTGGATAGAATGCTAGACACGGAGTCAGGAAGATGAGAGTTCAAATCCCACCTCAGACACTTACTGGGTGTGATCCCAAGTCACTTGACCTTGGTTTCATTCAGTTTCCTCAACTCTAAATGAGGCTAATAATAGAAGTTACCTCCCAGAATTGTTTCAAGGATCAAATGAGTAAAAGTCATAGCCCAGTGCCTTGTACATGGTTGGCCCTATATAAAGGCTAGCCATCATCATCATCATCATCATTATAATCATTATATTATTATT